>NC_068938.1:95412882-95508659 GCF_016801865.2 Culex pipiens pallens | reverse complement strand
ACAAACGGATCGTAAACCTTTGACCAGCGAGGGTCAGAGTGGAGACGGCTAAAAGAAAGGGGCGCGTCAATGTGGGAAAGGGAAGTAATTTGTGATTGTAGACGGTATTGTTTTGATTCGCAGTATGTTGAGTCAACTGCTGTGGATGTACCTGAGCATCGCAGAACGGGGTTTCTCTTCTTTCCATTTCAGCTAACAGCTATCTTCTGTTTATTTTGTTTCACTGATTTTCTAAAACGGCTTCTGTTTACTATCCTTCATTTGATTTCGATTTTACTTATTTGATTCTCTTATTTCTCAATGCTTTTCCACTCTATTTTACTAATTGATGCTGCTGTAACAAACTGTCTGCTTTCCCTTAATTTGGCAGCGATGTCAATTTTGTTTATCATGTGCCTTTTCTTTATTTATCTATTTCAATAATTTCTCATCTTCCCTGTAAACTGCCCCCAATACAATCTAAGCATGTTTGTTACCTCTATTTATTAACTATTGTTAATTTCTTTATCTTCTTCATAAATTACTATCTTTCTTTTACTATTGATTCTTTACATAGTATATTTCTTTCACTGTCCATTGTTTTGAAACTTCACCTTTTTCTTAAGCAAGTGAGGTTCGAGCCCTTACTCAATTTATGGAATGATTAAAGGATTAACACAAATATTACTATTGTACTATTGGTAAACTTTTATAACATGCTTAGGACCAAAAATTGTAACAAAACACCGCGACAAAAGAAATAGCAACATATAAACACGACTCAACACTAGGAAAGGTTTCAGGAGAAAACAATACACAGTAAAATAACAATTAGTTTTTGAATTCAAACTAAAAATAAAACAGTTTTTGCTTAAATGAAAGTTGATAGGCACACTATAAATGGTTAGGCGCTTATACTTACATCAAACCCTACGTAATGTACCACCCCCGGCCGAGTTAAAATGCGTAACCGGAAAAGAAGGTGTGCATGCCTGGCACGAACACTCAAAGCGTGTTCTAGCGTGCTGCTCGTACTGACTCAGAGCAAGGGTGAGATGTAGGTGTAAGGGCAGTGCGTGTTCGTCGGGAACCTAGTGCATAAGATCGGTCAAGGCCCGTTCTTACACTGAAAATTGCGAATTGCGAATTGCGAAAAACCCCCCCTTTTGGAATCTTTCGAAGTTTAGATAAAATCGTTTTTTAAGCATAACTTTTGAAGTTCTTTTCTAAACTTCATAATATTATGGGACGGATCAAATGAGACCAAAACGGTCCAAATCGGTTCAGCCAGTCCGGAGATAATCGTGTGCATATTTTTCGGTGCACGGACTTACAGACATACACACGCACAGACATTTGCCCAGAATTTGATTATGAGTCGATATGAATACGTGAAGGTGGATCTACAGTCATACCACATATTCGGAACACTTTTGTGATAATTTGTCAATAGGATACAAAATGCAACTTTTCTGTAGACCCTGCTATTTTTAAGGACCTTTATTTGGACATTCTCTTGCTATTTCACTAGTAAAAGTAGTACTTTTTGAACAAATAACTTCATTTCAAGACTATTTTATCCAGAGCAGCAAAACACTGCCTCCAAATTGCCTGTTCCATGATTGTGGGATGTTATTGTGCCTCCCACAATTGTGGAACACCTGAAATTGACTGATGTTTTCACAAAAAGGTTATCAGACCATTCATAAAACATTACTAAGCATGAGTTTTATTGGTTTCAGAGTGTAAAGTCATTATTTTGTAAAAAAAATGTACTCCTGGAAAGAAAAAAAAGTTTGTTTACATAGTAAGAAAAAAGTGTTCCGAATTTGTGGATTTCAAGGGTCAATGGTTTTCTTTAAAAACTTGATATAAAACTTAAAAATGTACAGCCGGTCTATACATCAATCGAAAGATCGCAAGAAAAGCTTTCACATGAAGGTAAAAGCAAATCATTATGTTCAATTATCGATTTTCTATGATTTGTTGAACATTGGCCGATCTGTAAACTGTTCCGAATATGTGGGATGACTGTACGAGGTCGAATAAAGAAGTTCATTTTTCGAGTGATTTTATGGCCTTTCCTCAGTGAGGTGAGGAAGGCAAAAAGCTTGGAGTGAAATTGATAACGGCCGTTTTTTCAAAGTTGGGCAGCAATTCAAATCAATCCTAGAAAAGTTAACTCACTCTGAAGGACACCGGGTCGCCCCGGGACGGAACAACGTTATCGTGGACTTGTTCGTCAGGTTGCAGTTGATCGCGTCGTTCTCGTGGGCCATCTTCTTGTCGCTCCAGTCGAACTCCATGCGCTGTCTGGCGGCACGATTCTGCACCTGCTGTGATTCAATTTCGGACAGGGTTTTCAATAAAATTGACCTGATTTCCGCAATGAGCGCAATCTCGCGGATCAGTTCCTCCTCGGGACGATCTCGGATCAGTTCGGTATCGGGACGGCCGGTACGCCGTTCAAGGCACTCCGTTGCTGTATGGTGGATGGGAATTTGATTAATCTTTTGAATTAGATCACCATGTTATATGAGGTTACCGATGGCCTCCGGCATGCGCAGAACCGCCAGTGACTGCTTCAACCGTCGCCGTTGCTCCTCCAGCGTGCTAATCTCGTCCTGCATCGCCTTGATGGCCCGTTCCAGCTCGCTCTTCATGTCGTCGATGGTTTTGGCCCGGCCGTGCAAACTCTGCGTGCAGTCGGCCTGGTTCTTGTCCGTGATGGCATACGTCCGGATGATCGTGTTTCGGCTGTCGTGCTCGATCTTCTCGCTCTTGGTGACTGTGCTGGCGCAAGCGTCGATCGTGTCGGCGTTTCGCTGGCGCCACTCGTCCACGCTGTACCGAGTGATCGAGTAGCGGTCCACAACCGGACGTGTGCCCGTCTGGCCGGACAGGGCGCCCCAGTCGACGCGACCCGTGGCCCATGGTCCGATCGGTCCCATCGGCTTGGACAGCGGATGGACGTCCGAGTTTCCCGTCCGTTGCGGCAGGTAACACGGAGGATCACTAGCCGGCAGCCCAACGGGACTCGTTTTCAGCTCCATGCTGTCCGGACATGGTGGCGGAGGGTCTTTGTGCACGTGGAACGGGTTGTCGTACGAAGTTTCCTTATTAATTTTGAAAATAAATTAGTGTTTCAACTCCTCACAACTTAACCCAAATTACATGTCCCCAGCGATTGGACTTGATTCGATTCCGGATTTCTTGAAGTGCATAAAGATAGGTGCGCTCTTTTCGGGGCTTCCGAACTTGCGGTGCTTCACACTAAACAGGTTGTGCAATTTTATTGTGCAGATCTACGAACACTGTAATCAAAATTTTAACACCAACTTACGGTTTGCGTTGGTTGATGCTCGATGCACGTGGCAGCGCACGGAGTGCATGGTGGACAGTTGAGTTGAGCCATTACGGGTTTAATTTAGTAAATTGTGAAAGAAATTAGTCCTCAATCTTTGCAAGTAGTTTTCGCCGCTAACTAGCTTGTGTTTATAAATGCACAACATGGTTACTAGGGGAAGTCTGTAAATCGTTGTTATTGGATTTTCCCCGGTTACCAACTCCTGTGTCGACTGCACGTGGGAGATTGCTCATTAGGGTGGTTAAAATTGGACTTTTCGCCGTCCCTTACATTGCTAAATTTGATGGGTGCTTGTACTGAGCTTAATCCCAGGCAAAGTACATCTACATTAGGGTGGTCCCCTGAAATCAAAGATTGACCCATTACTAGACTAAATTCCAAATTTGAGCTCATTCTGACCACGGGAACTCCTCTCTCTAATCGCTTGAAGTTTGTATGCACAGAAAAAAAATCCGGTAAATTTACATCATTTATGGTGTACCAAAAGTGCACGTCATTAATGATGCAAATTTACATTAGCTTCATTTTAAATTTACATGTCATCCGACGTAAACCTGCCGAGCAAATTGTGAATCAAATCGTGTAAATTTCCGATGAAAATAACGTAAATTTACCAACGCAGCAAAAAAAAAAATTACTCCGTTGAATCCAGAATTCGATGTAAATTTCAATTGCTTTTGCCTTTTTGGAATGAATTACTTTTTGCTTTCTTTTCTAACTTGAATAGTCAACATCAATAAAGTTGACTTCTAGTTTAAACAGCAATCATTCACATTTTTTTTCTGTGTGGGAAAAATCGTCAAAATGTATGGAGAATTCTCAGATGTAGGACCTTCATTAAATTTAGAACAACTTTCCCGAAGACACATTTTTTTTTTGATTTTTTGCTGAAACGTTAGTAGCTTCCGAAAAGGACCGTTTGCCTGCCTGCCTGGCAGTGCGCCTATTATGTTGCCCAATTGAGCCGACCGCACAAAAATGGTCCTTTTCGGAAGCTAATAACTTTTCAGTAAAAAATCTTAAAAATATGGTGTCCTCGGGAAAGTTGTTCTAAATTTAATTAAGGGTGCACAGCAACCAAGGAAGTTGTTGTCTTCTTGTTCCAAATTTGTCAAACTTACGGACCCAATCCTGCAAGAATCTGATTGTAAAAATAGTCAAACTTTGTTGTAAATAACTTTGAAGACAGTAATTTAGGGGATGAATAAAAACACATATCGATAGTTCCCGTAGTTTTGAAGATACTAAAATGTCTGTAACAGAAATCTGGGTGCAAAAGCTATGGTTGATGTGTACCGTTAAGGTCCTACATCTGAGATTTGATAAAGATGGGACGACTATTGCGCCCTCCACAGCTCCACATCAGTTGCTTTTCTCCATACATTTTGATGATTTTTCTCATACAAACTTCAAGCGATTAGAGGGAGGGGTTCCCGTGGTTAGAATGAGCTCAAATTTGGAATTTAGCTTAGTGATGGTTCAATCTTTGATTTCAGGGGGTAGCCCCGAGAAAACCAGGTTTTGGACCACCGTAATCTACATAATGTATGGATGAAGTCACTTTTCAGTTTTGGAAAAGTGACTTTCCCCATAGAAAAAAACAGTCATAGAGCAAATCAAATAAACCTAACTAACAACAAAAATCTAGAAATAACACCGAAAGTAAAGTTGTTTCCCACGACGTCGCAGGTTGGCCGTGTGGCCGTTTGAATCTCACAGTCTGGAAATACGTCCCGTTTTGCTAATGAACCGCTGTGATTAGCACACCTGTGTGGAAAATTGCTACCATGCGCGCATCCAGTGCGCGCGTAAAACGAATTAGATTACCCGCCTCTTTCCGACGCTCTACATGACGACAACTTAATTAAAAGTAGAATTTGCAGAGAAGAATTTCTCAAATGACATCATACCAGAAACCGTTCTGCTTACAGATGGTCAAGGGAAACAGATTGGTCGATGCAAAATAAATAGGCACTGGCAACGTATGTTTTGCGCTTGCAACACTGCCAGTTTTGCTGCGTGTAAAGGGCGGGGGGTATCCAGCGCTTTTGGATCTGTCAAACATTGGCCAATCTGTTTCCCTTGACAATCTGCAGTTCTGCTGACCTGCGACTCTGTGTCTGTGACGGCAGCATATTTATATAATGAGTAAGAATGTACTTTTAGAACTTTGAATTTCATTTTTCACCTTTTGCGCAGTAGATGTTCGTGATTGGGGACGTGCAAATTCGGTCAATGCTTGCATTAGTGGGTACATGCTAACGATACTAATGAATTCAAATAACACCCAAATTTATTGTTATGAAAGCGACATTTGATTTATTATTTCCACGAGAACATGCCGGACATTATCGGTTGCCTCGGAACCCTGGGTTAGCTGCGACCTGGAGGTGGAGATTGATTTGTAAGAGACGGCGTTCATGATTTCCGAGAGGACTCCCCGGATAACGTCGGTTGACCTGGCGGGTGTAACTTCCTTGGGAGTTCCCTCGAGCAGCCTGGCGAGTTCCTCAAGGTAAACCTGCATTGTGGTGCACATGTCCTCCATGTCCAGGGACATTTCCGAGACCCGGTTTATGGTGAGGTAGTACTTGGAGTTGTTCCATGTGTGGCTTTGCAGGTGACCATCGGTGAAGTAGTGACTGACGCTCACTTCGGGCTCTTCCGTGTCATCGTAGTAGATGGTACGGATGACCTGCTTGATGTCGTGGATATCTCCGTTGACCTTCGTCGGTATGGCGTTGGTGATCTGGTAGATTGAGTGACCAACACGGCCCGTGATGTCGATAGTCCGGGTGTGCAGTTCTCCGGTGAAGTCAGTTACCATGAGGTAACGCATGAAGAGGACGTTTAGACCGTCTGGAATCAGGATGCCTTCCTGGTGACCTTCGAGGACCCCGTGACAAGTTTCGGTTTTATCTCCTATCGTTTCATGCCGTACCGCCGTTACGTTCTGGTCCTCGTCAAAGTACAGCTGCAGTTGCTTCTCCTGAGAGTTACAAACTAGAGATTAGTAAAAACGAATTACGCTACAGAACCAACTCACCTGTAGGAAGTCCCCACTCTGCACCGTTTCCGATTTGCGCTCCTGGAACGGGCTCAGCTGCTTATCGGTCAAGGCCAACAGTTCCGAGCGGGCCGCCTTGTCATCGCCCATCGAGAACTGAGAGCTGCAAAAAACGGCAATCACTTCGTCAGCAATAGACTCCACTTGGATGGCTAATCCACCGACCAGTGCAGATTCCTCTGCGCTTTCGCCGCCGGCGCTTAACAGCATCATCTCGGTGAAGCACAGCTTATCGATGACCTCCGGTGATAAGGCCCCCAAGTCGAACAGATCCTCCAGCCGGGTGTAGGACGGCATCGCGGGAACTCCACCCGACGAAACCGTACTCAGAGTCACCGAAAGACACTGCTCATCCCGGACCGGTTCCTCCTTCACGAAGAATTCCTCCGGAACCGAATACAAACACTGCCGAATTTCGTACACTTCATCGTCCACCGCAATCGGAGGACACTTGGAAAACTTCTGCCGAGACATGATTCACGAAGAAACGATTCAAAAGCTGACAGTGAATTTAGGAGAACGTTCGAACTACTTGGATGCGTAGTTGCGAGTGAGAGCAGTTTGTCGCAGCGGCCGAGAGCTACACGCAAAGCCGACATTAGTCTTTTAAGACTTAAAATTAGGCTTTATCGAACCTAACCGTGTTAAGTCTTTTTAAGCCTAATGATGGGTTAGTCTTAAAAAGACTACTCCAGAGTTTTTTATTGAAAAGGTCCTATAAGCTATTGTCTGTCATATGTTTATAGGACCTAATCAAAAAAAAGTCGAGTACTTTCGTTTCGTTTTAGTACGAAAAAGGCTAAATTTGAGGCTTTATGCTATCGTCAAAAAGCCTAGATTTTAGTCTTTTTCGAGAATGCGAAAGTATCAAAGCGGACATAATCCAAGATGGCGGAACTTGATTAAGACTTATTATTAGGCCTAAAAAGACTTATTTATTCGCATTCGCATTCGCATTTTTAGGGCTAAAAATTTTTAGGCTTTTGCTGGAATCAGGAGGGGATCAAAGCGGACATAATCCAAGATGGCAGAACTTGATTAAGACTTATTTTTAGGCTTAAAAAGACTTATTTATAGGTTTAAAAGACTAATTTTTAGGCTTTTGCTGGAATCGGGAGGGGATCAAAGCGGACATAATCCAAGATGGCGGAACATGATTAAGACTTATTAAGGCCTAAAAAGACTATTTTTTAGGCTTTTGCAGGAAATGAGAGGGGATCAAAGCGGACATAATCCAAGATGGCGGAACTTGATTAAGACCTATTTTTAGGCCTAAAAAGACTTATTTAAAGGTTTAAAAGACTATTTTTTAAGGCTTTTGCAGGAAATGGGAGGGGATCAAAGCGGACATTATCCAAGCTGGCGGGACTTGACTAAGACTAATTTTATGTCTGAAAATCCTAGGGGATCAAAATGGCGGGAATACAGGGTAGAAAATAAAATATTATTATCTATTATTTAAATATTTATAAAAATGTTTTTATTCGGTAATTCGGTAATTTCGGAATACGACAGATTCACGGATGCGTTCAGCTTTAACCTGAAAATAAAAAAAAAACAATATTTTGAAGATGAGGGGTGAAGGGTGAATTCATTTAAGTGAGAGAGACCGTAAATTTAAGAGTTTAGCTGAGAACTGGATTGGCGTAGTTTGGCAAGTTCGATTTTTTGAAGATCTGACATTAAGAATTTAAAAATCTAAGAATTTAAGAATTTAAGAATTTAAGAATTTAAGAATTTAAGAATTTAAGAATTTAAGAATTTAAGAATTTAAGAATTTAAGAATTTAAGAATTTAAGAATTTAAGAATTTAAGAATTTAAGAATTTAAGAATTTAAGAATTTAAGAATTTAAGAATTTAAGAATTTAAGAATTTAAGAATTTAAGAATTTAAGAATTTAAGAATTTAAGAATTTAAGAATTTAAGAATTTAAGAATTTAAGAATTTAAGAATTTAAGAATTTAAGAATTTAAGAATTTAAGAATTTAAGAATTTAAGAATTTAAGAATTTAAGAATTTAAGAATTTAAGAATTTAAGAATTTAAGAATTTAAGAATTTAAGAATTTAAGAATTTAAGAATTTAAGAATTTAAGAATTTAAGAATTTAAGAATTTAAGAATTTAAGAATTTAAGAATTTAAGAATTTAAGAATTTAAGAATTTAAGAATTTAAGAATTTAAGAATTTAAGAATTTAAGAATTTAAGAATTTAAGAATTTAAGAATTTAAGAATTTAAGAATTTAAGAATTTAAGAATTTAAGAATTTAAGAATTTAAGAATTTAAGAATTTAAGAATTTAAGAATTTAAGAATTTAAGAATTTAAGAATTTAAGAATTTAAGAATTTAAGAATTTAAGAATTTAAGAATTTAAGAATTTAAGAATTTAAGAATTTAAGAATTTAAGAATTTAAGAATTTAAGAATTTAAGAATTTAAGAATTTAAGAATTTAAGAATTTAAGAATTTAAGAATTTAAGAATTTAAGAATTTAAGAATTTAAGAATTTAAGAATTTAAGAATTTAAGAATTTAAGAATTTAAGAATTTAAGAATTTAAGAATTTAAGAATTTAAGAATTTAAGAATTTAAGAATTTAAGAATTTAAGAATTTAAGAATTTAAGAATTTAAGAATTTAAGAATTTAAGAATTTAAGAATTTAAGAATTTAAGAATTTAAGAATTTAAGAATTTAAGAATTTAAGAATTTAAGAATTTAAGAATTTAAGAATTTAAGAATTTAAGAATTTAAGAATTTAAGAATTTAAGAATTTAAGAATTTAAGAATTTAAGAATTTAAGAATTTAAGAATTTAAGAATTTAAGAATTTAAGAATTTAAGAATTTAAGAATTTAAGAATTTAAGAATTTAAGAATTTAAGAATTTAAGAATTTAAGAATTTAAGAATTTAAGAATTTAAGAATTTAAGAATTTAAGAATTTAAGAATTTAAGAATTTAAGAATTTAAGAATTTAAGAATTTAAGAATTTAAGAATTTAAGAATTTAAGAATTTAAGAATTTAAGAATTTAAGAATTTAAGAATTTAAGAATTTAAGAATTTAAGAATTTAAGAATTTAAGAATTTAAGAATTTAAGAATTTAAGAATTTAAGAATTTAAGAATTTAAGAATTTAAGAATTTAAGAATTTAAGAATTTAAGAATTTAAGAATTTAAGAATTTAAGAATTTAAGAATTTAAGAATTTAAGAATTTAAGAATTTAAGAATTTAAGAATTTAAGAATTTAAGAATTTAAGAATTTAAGAATTTAAGAATTTAAGAATTTAAGAATTTAAGAATTTAAGAATTTAAGAATTTAAGAATTTAAGAATTTAAGAATTTAAGAATTTAAGAATTTAAGAATTTAAGAATTTAAGAATTTAAGAATTTAAGAATTTAAGAATTCGACGGTAACACTTCAAAAGGCATCATGTACATTTTGACAATTTCTGGGTTATTGCATATTCTGAAAGTACTCCTAATAAGCTACCTCTCCACCAAAAATGAGCAAAAGTTACTTCAGTAAAGTCTGTTTAATCATGATTTTAAATAAAGTAACATAAACAAAATCTCTGCCATCAGCAGTCCCTGCTTATATAGCCCTGTCAACCTGTCAAACAAAAGACTACATAAACCTCGTGACGAAAAAAAAGCAACATGAACAAAGCGCCATGTACATTCGGCGAAGAAAAACGAATCATAACAAAGCGCCCCCCTCAATGACAGCAGGGTGATATCGACGTTGATGATTTCAAAAGGAGTTATGTTTGTTTTACTCAAATAAAATTACGGAAATGATGTTTTATTGAATTTGGATGATCAAGTATCAATAAAAGCAACGTTTTTCATCGTTTGTTATTATTAGAACATCTAATTTTGTTTTTATATTAAAATGGAAATTGAAAATGGATGCTCAACATTCAAATGCGTTTTTCTCAAAACGCATGGTTTGTACATGATGCTTTTTGAAATGTTGGCGTCGAATTTAAGAATTTAAGAATTTAAGAATTTAAGAATTTAAGAATTTAAGAATTTAAGAATTTAAGAATTTAAGAATTTAAGAATTTAAGAATTTAAGAATTTAAGAATTTAAGAATTTAAGAATTTAAGAATTTAAGAATTTAAGAATTTAAGAATTTAAGAATTTAAGAATTTAAGAATTTAAGAATTTAAGAATTTAAGAATTTAAGAATTTAAGAATTTAAGAATTTAAGAATTTAAGAATTTAAGAATTTAAGAATTTAAGAATTTAAGAATTTAAGAATTTAAGAATTTAAGAATTTAAGAATTTAAGAATTTAAGAATTTAAGAATTTAAGAATTTAAGAATTTAAGAATTTAAGAATTTAAGAATTTAAGAATTTAAGAATTTAAGAATTTAAGAATTTAAGAATTTAAGAATTTAAGAATTTAAGAATTTAAGAATTTAAGAATTTAAGAATTTAAGAATTTAAGAATTTAAGAATTTAAGAATTTAAGAATTTAAGAATTTAAGAATTTAAGAATTTAAGAATTTAAGAATTTAAGAATTTAAGAATTTAAGAATTTAAGAATTTAAGAATTTAAGAATTTAAGAATTTAAGAATTTAAGAATTTAAGAATTTAAGAATTTAAGAATTTAAGAATTTAAGAATTTAAGAATTTAAGAATTTAAGAATTTAAGAATTTAAGAATTTAAGAATTTAAGAATTTAAGAATTTAAGAATTTAAGAATTTAAGAATTTAAGAATTTAAGAATTTAAGAATTTAAGAATTTAAGAATTTAAGAATTTAAGAATTTAAGAATTTAAGAATTTAAGAATTTAAGAATTTAAGAATTTAAGAATTTAAGAATTTAAGAATTTAAGAATTTAAGAATTTAAGAATTTAAGAATTTAAGAATTTAAGAATTTAAGAATTTAAGAATTTAAGAATTTAAGAATTTAAGAATTTAAGAATTTAAGAATTTAAGAATTTAAGAATTTAAGAATTTAAGAATTTAAGAATTTAAGAATTTAAGAATTTAAGAATTTAAGAATTTAAGAATTTAAGAATTTAAGAATTTAAGAATTTAAGAATTTAAGAATTTAAGAATTTAAGAATTTAAGAATTTAAGAATTTAAGAATTTAAGAATTTAAGAATTTAAGAATTTAAGAATTTAAGAATTTAAGAATTTAAGAATTTAAGAATTTAAGAATTTAAGAATTTAAGAATTTAAGAATTTAAGAATTTAAGAATTTAAGAATTTAAGAATTTAAGAATTTAAGAATTTAAGAATTTAAGAATTTAAGAATTTAAGAATTTAAGAATTTAAGAATTTAAGAATTTAAGAATTTAAGAATTTAAGAATTTAAGAATTTAAGAATTTAAGAATTTAAGAATTTAAGAATTTAAGAATTTAAGAATTTAAGAATTTAAGAATTTAAGAATTTAAGAATTTAAGAATTTAAGAATTTAAGAATTTAAGAATTTAAGAATTTAAGAATTTAAGAATTTAAGAATTTAAGAATTTAAGAATTTAAGAATTTAAGAATTTAAGAATTTAAGAATTTAAGAATTTAAGAATTTAAGAATTTAAGAATTTAAGAATTTAAGAATTTAAGAATTTAAGAATTTAAGAATTTAAGAATTTAAGAATTTAAGAATTTAAGAATTTAAGAATTTAAGAATTTAAGAATTTAAGAATTTAAGAATTTAAGAATTTAAGAATTTAAGAATTTAAGAATTTAAGAATTTAAGAATTTAAGAATTTAAGAATTTAAGAATTTAAGAATTTAAGAATTTAAGAATTTAAGAATTTAAGAATTTAAGAATTTAAGAATTTAAGAATTTAAGAATTTAAGAATTTAAGAATTTAAGAATTTAAGAATTTAAGAATTTAAGAATTTAAGAATTTAAGAATTTAAGAATTTAAAAATTTAAAAATTTAAGAATTTAAGAATTTAAGAATTTAGGTTTTTGGAATTTTTAAAATTTTCGAATTTTTCAACCTTTTATTTTTGAACTTGTAAATTTTAGAATTTTTGAGTTTTTAAATTTTTGAGTTTTTAAATTTTTGAATTTAAATTTTTTTGAATTTTTTAAATTTTTAAATTTTTGATTTTTTTGAATTTTAAAATTTTTGACTGAATTTTTTTTTTTTTTGAATTTTTGAACACACACAAACACGGAGTAGCACACAGGCTAATTTTCAAAATTGCGCTTATAAACACACACACACACACACACACACACACACACACACACACACACACACACAAACCACCACCTCCACCACCACCACAACCACAAACTACCACCGACCCCAATCACCGCTTACATCGTTCCGGTCATCGTCCCCTTCCGCTTCTGCGTCTTCTTCCACTTCCACTATGGAATTTATTCCCCGGCGGATGGATTTCGAGCTTTTTCGTCGTCACAACCCGCGTTCAAAATGTACCTCCTCCAGCGTTTATAAACACGACGTAACAACTTCCGGCGGATACAAATACCCTAGCAAATACCTCTTCTCTTTCGTACTCCTTTTCCGCTGCTGCCGTTGTCTACCGTCTAGAAGCCGCCGGGTGTTGAATATTCCGTCCTCTTACTGATCACTTGAGCGGAACATTCAGCACCCGCAGTTTCATCCTTCTCCTCCACTGGAGGAACGAACGCAATCTCCCGCGGAAACACCTATCGGCCAGCTCGCTCACACCGACCGGTTCCTTCCTGCAAAAAGGCACCACAACTTACCTAGCGAAAACGAAGTTGACTTTATAGCTGTCGGCCACCATTGCTAGTACCAACCACTAGTGTCTTCCTTTTATCTACAAGGACTTCGCCGCCCTGGGCTCCTAAGTGTATGAAAGTATGGAACGGAGCGACGGCGCCGAATACCCATATTTACACAAAGCATTTTTAGAGCGCCCGCCGCGTGATTCGAACCGGCGACCTCTGGATTGTGAGACCAGTGCGCGGTCCGATTGATCCACACGGGCGGGACACAACTTACCTAGCAGCTGACCAAATTCCTCCCGAAGTACAGCCCGAAACAAGACACAAACAATAGACTTGATTGAAATACAAATCTGATTTGACATGTCGCAACGTGAGCCAAAACTTTATAGTACAGAAAAGCCTATAATTTAGTCTTTTTCTTAGTTTTGCACCAAGTCCTAAAAAAAGACTAAAAATTAGGCCCAAAAAAGACTAAATTTTAGGCTTAATTCTGACATCCCGACTAAACTTCAAAAAAGACTAAAAATATGTCTTTTAAGACTAATGTCGATTTTCCGTGTAAATAACCTGCATCGCTCTGTTCGTTCGTCTGTCCGTCTGTGATTCACTTAGCTCGATTTTGTGACCTGCCTGAGTGGGGTGAGGTGGGGTGGTTGCGAACAGCTGGTGCGAGGGAGGCCGGAGGCGACAAATGCTGGACGTATGTGTTCTATTTTTAAATTCTGTGTGCACTCGTGTAGGGAAACATATCAGTCATTAAGTTGACAAGAATTTCCAAGCTGCTGGTAAACAAGATTGCAATCTTTGCAGTATTGTATGCACGACATGAATTAGTGTTTTGTTAAAAAAAGTTTCAAAATTAATTCTTACTAGCAATTAATTAACCAAAAAGTCGTTGAAAAATACCAAATGACGAAAGCTAACAACACTGTGATAAATTGTTTGTCACTTCAAAGTGCATCTGGTGGTGGCGTCGTTGATACATTGTATGAAGTTAAAATTAAAACAAAAGGGATTGCAATCTACATAGTGTCGAACACGGCCAAAATTAGAGGTGGGATGGCATAGCCCAAATAGTTCGAATTTTCCAACTGGCCACGTTTCTGAGATCGTTACGGTAATGGTACATGGTTTGGGTAGGTTTATAATTTAATTCCTTAGAGTTCTTTATATGTTATGTTTGTGAAAAACAAAACATGACTTATTTATTTTGAATCCGTCATTGTAAACAAAAACCGGTTAAATTGTTTGAATCTAAACTTCAATTGAATAAAAGCTTTTGTGCTGAAAAATTGCAAAACCTGAACATATAAAGTGGCTAAATCAACACAACTGATGAACGTTTCCTTTCTGGAATCGATTGCTCAGTTGCTCACTGACAAACAGATGTAAATCATTGAACGAATTGTTCAAAAATCCATCCATAACAAAATTCATCAGCGACTAGCTCTATCTGGTGGCAAATACTTGAAACATGTATACAGCAATTCCCCACGAAAACAGCATGATTCGAGAATAAAAAGTTGTCCAATAGAAGTTTTGCAGCAAAGCTAAAAGACACCTATAAACAAATAGCGTGAACCTATGATTTTTTGAAGAAAAAAAAGTGGTTTTTTCCTTCATTATTAACATTTTTATAAAACTTAGGCCGGATTCGGATGATAAAATTATTTCCAACAATTTGGTGTACAACTTTCCAATATGTGTTTGATTTTTCTATGAGAAAATTGTAAATTTAGAAAAAAGGTAGTAATTTGGACTATTTGGCAAGAAAGTCTGTCAAAAATCAATAAAAATTGTTAAATATAGGTTAACACATCTTTTATCAACTATATAACTGTTTATATCATTGATATATACGGGGAAACTCATTTTTTCGTGTTCCAAAACATGTTTTAAAAGAAAAAGTTCACAAATTTGTGCGCGTCCAAAAATTGATGTTCATTATTTTAAAGCAAAAAATTTGTCTCGTCTTTTAGAACCAGAATCATGGGAAATAATCGAATTTGTTCTTCAATCTGGCAGAAAGGCATATGATTAGGAGTGACGAGCGGGATAGGGCGTCCAAATTTCCCGGGTTTTAAATTTCCCGGGAAACGGAAAAAATATTTTTGAAATTTTATTTTGAGTCCGTCATTGTAAACAAAAACCGGTTAAATTGTTTGAATCAAAACTTCAATTGAATAAAAGCTTTTGTGCTGAAAAATTGCAATCGGGATCCCGGGAAATTTTTAAAACAGTCATAAAATCTATGTTTTCATCATATTTGTTATGTTTTTAATGCTAAAAATCATAGAATTAGATCAATAATATTGATTGGTGATAATCTGACCTTTAATTTAAACAAGGATGACAGTTTTTAAATAGCTTAAAAAAATAAAAATGGTTGTTTTTGTACTTTGTCGTGCATTGGATTTTAGTGAACTAGGGGAACTATACCCTTTTTAGCCTATTTCTATTATCGGCCTATCAGGTTTTTTTTTTTTTTTTTTTTTTTTTTTTTTTTTTTTTTTTTGGGAGGGTGATTCAGCCGCACATCGTTGATGTCGAAACCTCTAAACTGGGCCCTTGTCCTGTCACGTCCGTCAGTAGTCTTGTCGTACATTACAACTAGAATCAGATCTGCCAATGAATAAGTACACTTCGACCAAATAAACACTGACGCTGTATGGATCTGACTCTAGAATAAATACACAGTTGTGTGTTATTCATAAGTCCAAAATGTTCAATTATTCATATCAGTCCAAATATTCATTTGTGGATAACTACCTAACATGAATTGAATACAAGATTTAAAGTAACCTATCCGAAAGCTACTCTTATCTCAAATCCCCGAAATTTTATTTAATAGCCAACAATTTTAGTACGTTTTTGTTAAAACCTGTCTGGCTTCATTCAAAAAAAAAAAAAAGAAAAAAGATTAGCAGTTCATATTTTACAAGTCGCTAATTGAAAAAGAGACGACCATTTGATCGTCAGAATTCCAGTAGATCCTCGATTCGCAACAATGGTCGATACAATCATAATCCGACAACCGTTAGTTCAACAGATCAACGAACCTAGTCCGATATCATTTCACTATTGATTGATCGAGACTCTATGGATTTTTTGACAAATCATAATGGTTTCTATGCTACTTGAATGAAAATCACCGATTCTGATAAAATTACTAAATTCACTGTTACTAATTTTGTCCCTAAATAACTAAAGGCAAAGTATTAAAAGTTGATATTTATAGTTAAAATCCTAAATTCTACAAAAACTATTTTTTTAAAAACCCACATCCTAACCTGACACCCACATTAAGATAGGGAAAAATCACATATGTAGCGGTTCATTGTACAAATGTGATATTTCCACTATCGGAGAACCTCCTTGTCTCGATGACAGCTTACCGGCCATCGATTAAGCCCTGAGACTACGCCAAAGTGGGTTCTCGCAGCATGAAGTGGTGTCCATGTGTAAAAATGGAAGCTTCAGCAATATACTGAACACTTCGATTTTAATTCCACATCGAATCAAATCATACTCTTTGCCAAACAAGCATCAAACCTATGACACTCATTATGACAAAGCCCAGGGATTATCGGCCTATCAGGACTTTGATCATTAATTACATATTTCATTAAGTGTTTTTGACTGGTCCAAAGTAATAAATAGCTCAAATAAAAGTGAGCAAGCAACTCTCCATTGTTGATACATCTGAAAATGTTGATTTAATAGCGGAGAACGGCAAAAGTGATGAGAATTGGTCGAACGGCTTAGAGTGATTAAAATGGGTGTATTTCCCCTACAATTTTTAATTCCAATGTGATTCAAATTGAAAAAGTTTTTCATAAATATATTTCATTTATATATTTTTTTAAATCACATGACTAGAAAAGCTTGGAAAATTCTTTGAAAATGTCTATAAAAACAAGCAGCAACAACAAATAAATTATACCAGTAAATGTTAAATTTTAGATATGTTTTGAATTTCATGTTTTATATAAAACATATTTTACAAATTATCTTAAAATTACTACCACCAACTGGGGACTACAGTCTGAATAGGTACAGGAGGTTTGAGAGCAGTAAATTTGAAAATTTGTGTACTAATTGTTTTTGTTATGTTCCTGTTTTAACCGAAAAAAAATTTCCCGGGAAGTCGACCATTTTTGGACCTCTCGATTCCCGGGAAATTCGGTCGAGGCTCCCGGGAATTTTATTGTTATAAATATTGAAGCAAAATTATACAAACCAATCAGAAAATTATTTGAAAAATTCTAAATTGTTTAGAACATTGGAAGTTCAATGTTCGATGTCCAAGTTCGAATAAACCAATGCTTCTCTGATCTTCTTATTCATAATGTTTAAAATTTAACTTGTCAAAATTCAAATAACTATAATTGAGAGATGCCAAAAAAAATTGACCCCAAAATGTATCTTGAAGCATACTTAGCAGTTATACCGCAGAAATGAAATCTGAAGTTTTTATTAAAATTATTTTTATTTATTATTTATAAGAGGGAAAAGCTTTTTCAAAATAAGTTCAAGTCCCTAGGGTAATTTCGCTGTATCAAGGTATTTTCCTTTTTTGAAGTCAATAAGTCATTTTGTGTTTGTGAGGTTGACGTTAATATGCAATTATATTTTGGAAAAAAAATTGTGAACGTTTGATTTTCCTGATTACTGTAAATATTTCTTCAATGAATATTTACAGTTGACCTTAAAATGGAAACAAACAAGTTTAAATTGTTGTTTTGAGTCGTTGTTTATCCCGATACTGGGAAATCATATATCAGCTATATTTTTTTACTTCACAAAAATCTTATAAGAAGTTCATGCAACAAGCATGTGAAACTTTTGAAAAAACACTCATTGCGAATAAAGATTTGTTAACATTTTAAACTAAAATTTGGAGTCCCAAAAAGCACAAGAATCGAACTTGTATTTGCAGATTCAGAAAAAAAAAAATCAATACTGAAGTTAACGTTTCATAGAATAAGTATGAATTAAATGTAACTTAATTGATTGATTGATTGATTGAATTTACTGATTATTACCACGTTTTCAATAAGATTCCACTTTAAAATATAAATAAATTGATTAAAAACCGTCAAATTCAAATCGAGATATCTAAAAATAGACACGGATAGACACGGAGATATTTTCAGGAAATGTAGTTGGAAGTGTGTACTTTCAGGTGCATTGTTCGGTTTTGTGCCAAAATGCGCCATTTTGAAAACATAGCAACTTGAAAATAGGCCCAAAATCACATAAAAATGGTTATAACTCTTCAATAAAGGCTCAAAACATTTTGCTGTCTTAGGCAAAGATGTGTAATTTTATGTCATAAACAACTCTTCAGAACATAGTAGGCCGCTAAAATGCTAACATTTTGAGTTATCACCAAAAAAGCTTTTTTGGACCATTTTTGCAAAAATGGCGTATATCTCGAGTAGATTAAGAGCTACAAATTTGGTGCCTTCGACAAACTTTCATGAAATTTTCTCCTCTACAACTTTGCCGAAGACACCAAAGCCCTAAAACGTCATCCAACAAAGTTAGTTTTTGGTTGACACCCTGGAAGGTCGTCACCCTGTATGTCAACTTCAAAAGATAGCCCTTATCAAGTACAACAACTCTTCCCAAGACACCATTTGGCTAGGACGTCAAATAAAGGAGTTATCAATTTATTCCACTTAATTTTGCCATTCCGAACACTGTGTAATGGCGCCACCTACATTTGAAACAAAGTCGCGCTTGAAAACCTCAATCGGGCTAAAATTTTTCTGGGAGTTCCTTGGCCGAAATAATAAGACCCGTATTTTTTTGTTTGGCCATTAGGGTGACCTACGTTAGGGTGGTCCGAAAAATGGCCATTTTCGTCGATTTTCGCAAAAAAACACATTTTTCAAAAACTCATAACTCCGCACCATTTCAACCAATTTTAGCTGTCACGGACGCAAACAAAAGGGTATTAGATAGGGTTTTAAGGAAAAATAGCTAGATGTTTCAAATATCTAGCCTAACATTTGAAAAGGTCGAATGAAAACTAAAAATTCTGTTTTGATGGTCTCGGAACCAAAGAAACTATGTTTGAAATTATTTTTATCGGATTCCTCGGAAAATTTTACATGACTTTTCAAAAAATTGTGAAGTTATGTTATTCAATATTCCGAGATAAGATTTTTTGAAAATAAAAATCGTGTTTTTCGACGCACCGCGCGCAAAAACGTGAAAATGACGAAAACGGGAAAAAAGACTGGTTTTTTACTAAAACTGCGATAACTTTAAAATTTAAGCGATGACTTATACATATTTGGATACCATAAGTTGTGTCTTTCAATTACAAAAAAATGTATGGTACCCAAACATGTATAGGTCATCGCTTAAATTTTAAAGTAATCACAGTTTCAGTAAAAAGGTCGATTTTTTCCCGCTTTCGTCATTTTTCACTTCATTAATTTTTTTTCGAATCATGCTGTTTTCGTGGGGAATGCTGTATATCGATGTATAAAAATTTTCAATGTGTCAGTGCCTGCCCTTGTATGAAGTAGTGATAGCAGTGGAAGAATCTTCATCAAAAGAAATTCTTTTGACGCTCATCAAGAGATCAAAATCGGACCAAATTTCGATTTAGCAGATGCAACGAATTAAGCTGATTTAGGTAATCTCAAAAACTCAAAACTCAAACTCAAAAAAATCGATATCTCTGGAACGAAACATATTCCTTTCTGTCAATAAGTGATTCTTATGTAAAATTGGCAAGGGAATGCAATGGTGAGGTCAAATTTAAAAAATAAATAGGGCTGTGTGGAGGTACGGCCATTTAAAGTTTTCAATTGCGCAATACAGGTAGACAAAACATCTAAATCGATATTTTGATCACGGAAATGGATTCTACGTCCAATTTCCTTCAAAATTGAGCTTAAGACCGACTTTCTAAGATTTGTGGTTCCTGAGCTATCGTTTGAAAATAGGGGTTGCGCTCAAAAATCGCCAAAAAGTCGATTTTTTGGGGAGGTATCAAATTGAGGGGTTGGTCCGATTTGGACGAAATTCGGGATTCTTGCATGTTGTGAAAGTATCAACAGCCCTGCCAAATTTGAGCAGGATCTGAGAGGGTAATTTTCAAATGCTGTACCGCTTCAGATGGAATGACCCAGTTGTAATATCACACGTCCAAAAATGGCTTTCACTGTTCATTAGCCTGTCCCATTTTGAGGTCATGTCGAGGAATTTCAGGTGCTCACTTCTTAAATGATAGATTATGATGTTAGGAACAATGTTTTCTTAGACAAGAAAAAATAATAAAATACTTTCTCGCACCCCCTAGTCGATTTACTGAAAAAAGTCACTTTTTTGAACAAATTTTCTAAAATCGCTTGGAATCAACACAAAAACTGTTTCGATCAGGTGTGTATTATCTTCAAACGATAGGTTTTTGTCCATAGATTAAGATGCACTATCAATATTGGACCAAAATTTAAGTTTTTGGACTCTCCCAGGCGGATTTGTGTCGAAAAAATCGCATTTTTTCGAAACTTTTTTCAGAAATGTTCATTTAATTTAGGGTAGCCTATTTTTCTCAGTGAAACCAATACATGCAGCTTATAGGAAATTTCATGGCGAACATTTTTCCCTCTGAGAAATTCCAATTTCGACACTCCAGAGCCGAGATATTTGAGTTTTAGTGAGGAAAAAAGTGCCAATTTTCAAAATTTCTCAGAATTCAGAAGCAAGCCTACTAATTACACGATGTAGCAAGCATATGTCTCAAAGGTCAGGGTATGCTTTTTTATAGTAATTTTGGCCGCTGAATCCGAATCTGAAATCAAATTTCGTGTAAACAGTGATGTTTTGGAGCTACACCCTTTTGGAATGTTATTTGCGTGTGGCAGTTTTTGTAAATATTGCTCGGTTTGTTCTAGAGGTCGTATCGAGGTGCTCCGATTTGGATCAAACTTTCAGCGTTTGTTTGTCTATACATGAGATGAACTCATGTCAAATATGAGCCCTCTACGACAAAGGGAAGTGGGGTAAAACGGGCATTGAAGTTTGAATTTTTCGAGGATTTGGAATATGACAAAAGTGAGACTAAAAAGTGCCGCTATGGATGCCTACAGGACAATAACTAACGTTGTAAAATGTTTGTTATAGAAAAATCGAAAAACTATGAGAAAAACTGCGATTGGCCAAAAAGTTATTACCGTAGGCTTATAGTCCATGAAATTCCCTAACTTTTGATCTAAAAGAGTATGGGTGTTGCTGGCTGTTGCAAAAAGATATTGAGGTTTTTTAAAAAAACAAAAGCTATGAGAAAAGTTTAAACCAATCCTGGATGTCTATGGCTCATTTTGAAGACCTTTTGAATGCATCTAAGAGAGTTGGAATTGATAAAGTTTTACGGAAATGCGAGCAATTTTAAGATTTTTAATGTTTTTTGGACATCAAACTTCAATGCCCGTTTTACCCCACTTCCCTTTGTCGTAGAGGGCTCATATTTGGCATGAGTTCATCTCATGTATAGACAAACAAACGCTGAAAGTTTCATCCAAATCGGAGCACCTCGATACGAACTCTAGAACAAACCGAGCAATATTTACAAAAACTGCCTCTTAAACACGCAAATAACATTCCAAAAGGGTGTAGCTCCAAAACATCACTGTTTACACGAAATTTGATTTCAGATTCGGATTCAGCGGCCAAAATTACTATAAAAAAGCATACCCTGACCTTTGAGACATATGCTTGCTACATCGTGTAATTAGTTGGCTTGCTTCTGAATTCTGAGAAATTTTGAAAATTGGCACTTTTTTCCTCACTAAAACTCAAATATCTCGGCTCTGGAGTGTCGAAATTGGAATTTCTCAGAGGGAAATATGTTCGCCATGAAATTTCCTATAAGCTGCATGTATTGGTTTCACTGGGAAAAATAGGCTACCCTAAATTAAATGAACATTTCTGAAAAAAGTTTCGAAAAAATGCGATTTTTTCGACACAAATCCGCCTGGGAGAGTCCAAAAACTTAAATTTTGGTCCAATATTGATAGTGCATCTTAATCTATGGACAAAAACCTATCGTTTGAAGATAATACACACCTGATCGAAACAGTTTTTGTGTTGATTCCAAGCGGTTTTAGAAAATTTGTTCAAAAAAGTGACTTTTTTCAGTAAATCGACTAGGGGGTGCGAGAAAGTATTTTATTATTTTTTCTTGTCTAAGAAAACATTGTTCCTAACATCATAATCTATCATTTAAGAAGTGAGCACCTGAAATTCCTCGACATGACCTCAAAATGGGACAGGCTACTGTTCATAGATGAACAATGTATTTTTTTAACAAAACGAAATAATTAAATTTAAATGGTGCTAACAATGAAAATCACAAAAAAATGATTTTCTTTTGCGTGTTTCGTCTCCTCTCTTTCGCGGTTGAAGCAAGTGTGAAATGCAAGAAGGCCTGGACAACCGCTTCGCGATCATGGGGTGGGTGATCAGATAATTCTTTAACTTTCTTTCAATCAATGCCCGGTATCGATAGCAAGATCAAGGCTCAGGCAGGAAAATACTGCATTTGATTTTTTTTTGTTTTCTGCGACCCAATTTTCAAATTTAAATTTTGAATGGTTGATTGCCTAGTAACTCCATTAACGTCACCATTAACTCATTTTCAAAGCAAACAAACAACGATTTGCTAGGCCATATCTTAGAACTAAAGGTCAGATCATGATATTGATATCGAGTTTTGCTATTTGCATCATCTGAGATCGCTTTGAAAAATAGAGATATTTAGTACAGCTTAATTTTTTTGTCGCGTGGGTCATGATTAATTATCAAAATTTAATGTTGATGTTTATTATGTGGTATGAACAAACTTAATTTTTAAACTTTTATTGAAATGAATGTGTTAAACGCATCATTTCAGAAATTTTGCTTAAATTTAATAAAGCCCAGGGTTGTTACGGACGGCGCGGATCGCGCGGATTTGGCGCGGATTTGCTGACTAATTTTGCTCAGGCGCGGATTTCGCGCGGATGGCAATTTTGATGAATAAATAGATAAATAGATAGAATTACTTTCAAGTTATTAAGAAAAATAATATCAAGAATAACGAGAATTTGTTTTTTTCCATTGAGTGCAATTCCAATTTCTTATTTTCTGAAAATGTTTGTTTGTATTTTCTTAATACGAACCGTCGAAAAATTAAGATGAAGTTTATGTAGGGATTATTTTTTAAATGTTTGGTTGAGAATTTCTCAAATAAAATTATTAATATACTTAACTCATTTCTTAATATATCTGGCTCTGAATATGTAATTTCTTTTGAGTTTTGAGTAGTGTTTTTTTAAACCTTATTTATTTTTAATTTTATAGTGGATATATTCAATTTGCCTTTGAGTTTTAGATGGGATTGACCCGTAGAAATATTTTTCTAAATTTAAACATTTTTGCGAAAAATAAAAAGATCTGAACATTCAAAAATTAATGCTTCATCATTCAAAATTCAAATTTCAAAAGTACGAAACTTTTTTTTTTAATAGTTAAAAAAAAAATTAAAATTCAGATTAAAAAAATTTCGAATTTCTAAAATCGTAATTTAAAAATTCCGAAACTCCAAAAACCTTAAAAAATAATAAATTCAAAATATAAAGAAAAAATTCAAATTAAAAAAAAATCAAAATCAAAAAAATTAAAATTTGAAAACTAAAAAATATTAAATTTAAAACTATTTTGCAAACAAAAAAAAAAACGGAAATCTCAAAAATCTCAAATAAAATTTAAATTTTTAAAATATTTAATTCCGAAATTCTCAAATTCTTAAATTCTTAAATTCTTAAATTCTTAAATTCTTAAATTCTTAAATTCTTAAATTCTTAAATTCTTAAATTCTTAAATTCTGAAATTCTTAAATTCTGAAATTCTGCAATTCTAAAATTCTGAAATTCTGAAATTCTGAAATTCTTAAATTCTTAAATTCTTAAATTCTTAAATTCTTAAATTCTTAAATTCTTAAATTCTTAAATTCTTAAATTCTTAAATTCTTAAATTCTTAAATTCTTAAATTCTTAAATTCTTAAATTCTTAAATTCTTCAATTCTTAAATTCTTAAATTCTTAAATTCTTAAATTCTTAAATTCTTAAATTCTTAAATTCTTAAATTCTTAAATTCTTAAATTCTTAAATTCTTAAATTCTTAAATTCTTAAATTCTTAAATTCTTAAATTCTTAAATTCTTAAATTCTTAAATTCTTAAATTCTTAAATTCTTAAATTCTTAAATTCTTAAATTCTTAAATTCTTAAATTCTTAAATTCTTAAATTCTTAAATTCTTAAATTCTTAAATTCTTAAATTCTTAAATTCTTAAATTCTTAAATTCTTAAATTCTTAAATTCTTAAATTCTTAAATTCTTAAATTCTTAAATTCTTAAATTCTTAAATTCTTAAATTCTTAAATTCTTAAATTCTTAAATTCTTAAATTCTTAAATTCTTAAATTCTTAAATTCTTAAATTCTTAAATTCTTAAATTCTTAAATTTTTAGAAGAAAATATTTCAAATATTGGAAATGCAATTTGTTTCGGAATGAAATTTTAGTGAAGAAATTGGAATACAATCTGTATTAAAATTCATAGATTTTGAATTTTTAGAATTTCGAAATCGAATATTTAATCATATTAAAATTTTAGATTTTGGTTTTTTTGAGCTTATATTTTTGAAGTTTAATTTTATTTATTAGATTTTTAAATTTTGTTTATATTGGTTTATAATTTTCTATTTTGTTTATATTGGTTTATAATTTTCTATTTTGTTTATATCGGTCAAAACTATTGTAGTGTCCCTCTGATTTGCAAAAATAAATTTTTTTGGTGACACTTTTCTTGATGTCTCTTGAGGTATTTTTAAAAAGGATTTTTTGCTTTCATTCTATTTGATAAAATACTTTCTGTATTAGTTTTTTTTCTCTGGAAATAACATTTCTTGAATGTTGGTCCCAATTTTTTTATATGGCGCGGATTGAGATTTCGGTCGGCGCGGATTTGGCGCGGATTTTTTTCGACTTTCCCGTAACAACCCTGAAAGCCGTTGTTTTTTTTTTTTCAAAAAAACAACAGGGCTGGTGTAAACTGCATTTTATAACATTTTTTTCAATTAAATGGTAATATCATGACTTGTAATTTCGATTATTTTATTTTTTATGTTTTTGGTCCCACCCCTCGACTTTGTCAGAGTCGAGAGATATAAACATAAAAAAATATTTGCAACGGCCTTATATAAACTACACAAACTTTACAAGTAAGTCCAAGAAAGTCTAAGATCCACCAGCATTTCGGTCAAGTATGTGAAGTTCAGTTATCACAACTAACATGTTGCAGTCTAAACAAGAATTCAAAAACAATTCCGACATTGTTTAATCAAGTAGCAAATTTTCTCCAACTTTGAGTGCAAAAACCCGCCGTTAAAGTCCCATCCATCGATCGATTTTATTCGTGCGGTCGCCAATAAAATTCAACCCAGAATTACCCACATTTTTTCGCTTGCCCAAGCGAAGATCGAAACAGATAGAGCAGCAGCAGAAGCCCCAGCCCCAACATTCAAGGCTAGGACAAAGATTAATAAATTACGGTGCGACGAACCACCACCCACCCACATGCACTTTCATCAAGTTCGGACGGCCTTCGTCTAGCTGACACACTGAACATCCGGAGCGAGAAAAAAAAAAAACGCTGCAGCGGCAGGTTGGCGACATAAATTGCTCCCACCAAACTCCCAAGAAACCGGATGAAAAACTCACTTTCAATTTCAGGCGGACATCGGCCGCAAAAAAAAAATCGATGGTAATGGACGACGACGTTTTTTCTACCCTCACTGTACTCAAAAAACAAGTGGCGAGAGGAAATTCCGTTGAAGTCACGGCGGCGGTGGCGGACTATCAACAATCAAAACGCGACACGAGGATGAATTAGATTACGGATTCGTCGGAGGTCGCCACCGCCGTTCTCACCGAGCTGGACTAGTCGGTGGACATGCGCGCCGAGTCTCAACTCAGAGCTTTCCGAAATTACTCAAAGGGGCGGAGTCACGGCAGTGTGAAAGCTCGCGTTGGCCACACCCCTTCGCAGCAGCGGCGCAGTCCTCGCGGAATCGTTGCCAAGTGGTGGTGGCCTCACTGATGACGGTCGATGACGGTTAGGCGATGTTGACTTGTGGCCGAGAAATGCCTATACATAAACATCGTACCGACGTTTTGCGTCTCGCTTTCGCTCCAGGGATGTCCAGGATGCGCATGTGTCGGATTGTATGCTGCGGACACGCTCACATAGGTCGGCGGGACAGATTCGCGCCGGAGGGCTCTTTATGGGAATTTGGCTGCATATTTTTCATCTATTTCACGTCCAGTCGCGGATGAATTCACATCGATTGCGCGGAGCGCCTCCGGATTTTTGGCTGTCGCGTAGAGTTCGTGTGTTACGGAGTTTGTTGTCGGTCACCCGAGGGTCGCACCCACTTGTGTGATTGATTGGATCTCGCGATCGTGATCCCGGGTTGCTATATCTTGGAAGAGAAGATCAACCACGTGACTGTACTTGTGGTGGTGACGGGATTGTAGAACTGTAAACCGGTAGACTCCCCGGGGCAAAGTGTGTTGTTGAAAGTTTGGTGTGAGGCGCGGTGTTTTTGTTTTGAGTTGCCCGCTGGTGAATTATGCAAGCCGCTGGCGAAGGTTCCGTTTGGTCTGCTTGTAAACACTAAGGCACTGAAACACGCGGAAGAGTGCTCTACAGTTACGAGTGTGGAGTTGAAAGCTAGCCGAAAGAGCCTTGGTCCAGTTTCCTCGTCGGAACCCCGGAGAGGAGTTTTTTTTTGTTAGTGTAACGTGAATAGCCAAACTGTTTTATGAAACTACCGGGTGAACGCATTGCTAAGGTGATGAATCTCGAAGAGCCAGCTTTCGCAGATAACTACATACAGGAGTTTGTGCTGGAACACCTGGAGGATACCAATGTGAAGCGGGAGGACACCAGCCCTACGGCAGCGAATGCCAAGATCTGGACGGCCGCAACCGAGGAAAATGGCTTTATCCCGATTCGGCTTAAGGCCAACGGAGCCACCTGGCACGTGGAGGAGCGAAAGGTCAACTCGATCACTCCGACGTCGGACTTCTATCCGCACCCGACCCACGGTCAACCGGTTCTCCTTAACCCTCCGATCGCCGGTGTTCCCTCGACCCCTCCCGAGACTCCCCCAGTGGTTGGATCTCCCAACCATCCAAACTCGGCCTCCTATCCCTACTACGGCAATCGTATCCAGCCCGATCAGATGGAAAGCATGATGATCGTCCCGCAGACGATGCGCATGGAACAACCCCTGGACCTGCGACCTTCGCACCAATTCTCGATTGCGACCGAGGGCGAATGGCTGGAACGCAAGGAGTACCTTCAGGGCCACGCCTCGGCCAACGGATTCTCCCACCACCACCACCATGGTCAGCTAGAACACCTAAACCCAATCCACGGCGGATCCCACCATCATCTCCATCTGCACGGCCATCCCAACCGGCCCCACTCGGTCAGTTCCGCCGGGTCGCTTGCATCGCCACGCCACGGAACCAGCGCCGGAAGCTGCTACACCAGCAGCAACAGCAGTGATGGCGTCCTCAACGACGAAATGCTCATGTCCCTGTCCGTACGGGAACTCAACAAGCGACTGCACGGCTGCCCACGTGACCAGGTCGTGCGCCTCAAGCAAAAGAGACGAACTCTGAAAAACCGCGGATACGCCCAAAACTGTCGCTCCAAGAGACTCCAGCAACGCCACGACCTGGAGATCACCAACCGCCAACTCCAGAGCGAAATGCACCACATGAAGATGGAGATCGCCCTCATCAAGCAGGAACGGGACGAGCTCAAGCTCAAACTACGCGACCAAGCGGCCATCCTGCAGTCCCAGCACCACCCGGGCCAGCATCAGTCCCAACAACCCCAACCTCGCCAGTCCGGCAACGGAACATCCAAGCAGCAGCTCATCAACGACAGCACCAGCTCGCCCGAGTACTACGTATGACGCCAGATTGGGGGCCAACAACCGTGGATCGGACGTTACGCTTCCTAATCAGCAGCAGCAGCACCGGCTGTCGAAACGCTGAACAACGACGTGTGTGTACATAAAAAGACTGGATCTGTGCGGGCGCAATGTTATGACAGACGCTACTTATACGAAGTTCGTAATTTCACTCAAGGATTAATCGTGACCAGACAAAACTCTAAATTGTGAACAAACTAGCACTCTGTTAGGGCTTTAGTTGAAGCAACTTCATTTGTTAACACTTTCATTTCTGCAATGGAAAAGATTTATTAAACTCTATGATCGTTTTATAACATAATTTCTTTTATTTTACACCCCAAAAAACACCCACTCCCTCAGTTTGGTTCGCTTCATTTGTTATTTTATTTGTCGTTGATAATCGTTTTTGGATTCCGCCCAACACAATCGAGAAGCGGGTTGTAAATTGTTTCTCGCGCGCAAACAGAACGTTAATGATGACAGTTATTGTGCTGGAATGATGGACACGCGTGGCGTACGCACGCTGGAAAATGGGTTTTGAATGGTCGCATATACGATTGGTTAATGAAGTGAGTTTCAAGTGTTTTTGGTTGTTGTGAAAGATTTATGATGTTTGAATGGGCATCACGGATTGCGTTGTCAAAAGAATATTTAATTTCAAAAGTTGAAAACTCTTAAGAGCCTTTTGTTTAAGTAAAACATTACCATCGAAGATAAGAAAAATAACATTCTCTTCAAAAAGCAACATTGTATTTTTCCTGCCTCGATTATTCTCGATTATACTGCCGTTCTACGCATAATTGTCCCATGTTCAAAAAAGTGCAACTGAGAAAAACGCGATTGAAATTTTTCAACCGTGTTTTGTGTTTCTACGCATAATTGTCCTGTGTTCACCCTATAAGTCCCTTATCATCCCAGTTAGCAGTTTATCACTCCTATTAGTAATCCTCTTGCTATAATATGGATAAACAAGACACAATACTTCGTAAAACTAATGATTTCGTGAAAGAAAATACTTGGTGGGACAATTATACGTAGAAGTTCAACGATGGGACAAACAGACTTGGTGTTGTTTTTGATGAGTTTCTGAGAAAAGTACTGGATTTTATGGGGTTTTCTTGAAGTATACATCAAATTAAACTCAAAAATGTCAAAATGTCAGAATCGACCGAACATGACATGGGACAATTATGCGTAGAACGGCAGTATAGTCCTCGAAATAATTTCAGTTTTGATAATCAAATCTTCAGCTAATTAAATCATGAAAAAACGTCTGGTTGTCATCTTTGCATTTTTCTCTGAAACAGAACAAAAATGTAATTGCTTTACAGTATTTTAGAAATTGGTTTTTCGTAATTAAGGCCAATGCAAATATTTTTCAAAGTTTTTATCAAGTTTTTTCAACATTGCAATGCAAATAGGCATGGAAAATGCATTATACAGGCTGGTATGCAGTTCGGAAGGAAAGGGGTCAAGAAATAGATTTAACGAGGACATTAACTTCTTGGTTGCTGATCTGACTTGCTACCCCCGCATCTGATGATATTTTGAGCAAGATATGAAAAAGGGACCATAAGCATTTTGACAGCTGCAACATTTTCTATTTTCCAGGCAATATGCAACTACATATTTTACAAACTTTATTCTGTTAAACAGTAGCTGGGGAGGCCAGCTATTGTTTCTCACTTTGAATTTTGAGAAAAAGTTACCTTAAGCTTGAAAAATTGCAAAATAGTTCAAACTTTCAAAATGCGTATCCGACCTTTTCTCGTGTTGCTCCAGATATGAGAAGGACAGAGCACAAACGTATTCTTCTTTCTGATCAGATGCTTGTGTTGGTGAGGATTGCAGATCGCTGACATGTTTACACACGGCCAAAATTGCTGCAAAATCTGTTATAAAAGGTGACATTTTTTGTAGCAAACCCACCACGACAGATTTTGATACATTTGTTTCCTGTTGGTATAGCCTTTACCGATTTGGCTCAAAATTTGCACAGTTACTTATTTTTGCCTAAGAAATCGAGTCAGAGGGTATCCCTGATGTTGGTTATTTTTATTTTTTTTAAATGATTTATTGACCCCTCCCCCCTTCAGAACGAAACTTTAATACAAATTTTAAATGTTTTGTATGGAGCGTAACACGGCCTTCGACCCCCCTCCTCCACCCCAACTGCGTTACGTAATAAAAGTACGCTCTCATAGGCAAATGCTTATTATATTTGATGTGTTTGTTAGTAGAAATTGCCAAATAAAGCCAAAAATGCAGTCTGTTTTGCAATTATTCTAATTTCTATTTATTTTTTAAATAATACTCTTTGATGCTATTTGAAGAGACAAATTACTCCTATTTAGCCTTATTTTCTTGATTATAGTTGACCTTTTTGCCTTCCTCACCTTACTGAGGAAAGGCTATAAAATCACTCGAAAAACGAACTTTTCAGTTAAACCTCCTAGACCTACCTTCATTTGTACATATGGACTCAGAATCACCAGCTGAGCAAATGTCTGTGTGTTTGGCTGTATGTAGACATGTGTACCAAATCAATGTCACTGGAATCGATCCGTCTTAACGTCCCCTAAGTTGCTATTTAAATTCATGCAGTTTTATCAAGTATTTAAAAAGTTATGGTAAAAAAACTGTTTCATATTAAATTAAAATTATGGTAAAAAGGGTGTTTTTTCATGAAACCCTCACATGTTATATATTTTTAGAAAGCATATGAGAAGACCTTTCTTGTGGATTTAGAATTTTCATGATCTGACTTACCTATCTAAAATTACAAGCAGTTTAAAAAATGGTCTGAATTTACATAACCTCAAATGGTCCCGTCTGATCGCCACGTAAAAAGCCTTGTAGAGGGATGCCATTTTCCTGAAAGGCGGTGTCTGTATAATCTTGACAAAAAGTCTGTAAGAAGTCTATTTTTTTTACTCATCACTTTTTTTTATTAGGACCTCTTAGGTGCTGCGATCACGTAAGGGAAAAACCATAAAACATGTGGACACTTTAGGAGATTGTAATCACTCTATAAATGAGAGGAAGGCAACAACCACCTAAATGTGGATTAAGTAACGTTTTTTAAATAAAGATCAACATTTGTTGAAAAGGTAATTCGAACACTTTCCATTATTTTTTTTTTAATTTGCCATTTGACCTTCAACATTGACAATTTTTGTGATTTATTTCATTCATGCGATACATTTTGTATACCTACATTTAAAAATTGAAGTTTAGTCGGTGTCTGTATTGGGACCATCCATAAACCACGTGGACAATTTAGGGGGGGGGGGTATGGCGATTGTCCACGCTCCATACAAAAAAGATTTTTTTTGTATGGACAATTGTCCACGAGGGGGGGGGGGGGGGTTGAGATTTCCAAAAATGTGTCCACGTGGTTTGTGCATGGTCCCATTGAAATAAATCGCAAAAAAGTCAAAAGTGCGTAGAAAGTGATATTGCTGAAGAATCGTCTCTAACATTCCAAACAGCGCTATGTCTCACGCAAAGCATATGTAAATGGAGCTAATTGAAATGTTAGTGTCGAAATCACTCCGAAGATTAAATCCCACTTCAAAATCAAATTTAAATTAAAAAAAAAATAAGTAAATTTACTTCTTTGAAAGACATTTCCATGTTTATTTCAAAATAATTTCACTTTACGTACAATTAAAAATAATTTTCAAATGTCCTAAACATTTATTTTTACAAAAATGCATAGGAATACTTTTTCTAAAACGAACCATTCTTTGTTTAAAATGCACAATTTTAGTTTAAGTTGATGCAAAACACTCTTGCATAAATTTGATGATTGAGTGATTGATTTTCATACAGAATTAACTTTTGTTGAAGCTCATATCAATTTTAATCATTTTAACCCCTAACTATATGCGACCAATCTTTTATTCTTTCACACCATTTTAATACAAACTTGCTCAAAATACATAGACACGTGTATACGAATTAAATACCTCTGCAATTAATATGTATGAAGTTGAAGTACAGTGCTGGTGACATTTTCATTTTATTGAGAGATTTGATTTCTGATTGACTTAATTAGTTACGTTTTAAGAGCACAATTATCTGTAAAATAAATGTAAATATTATATACTAAAACAAACTTGCAAATAGTTGCAATCAAGCAAGGATAAATTTAATTAGTTAAATTGCCTAGTAATATCAAAAACTGTTGAATCAACTTGTAAATACAGTAATCGATAAAGGTGGCGACTCGCAGAGCAGGATAAAAACTAATTCTCGATTGAAAGAAGAAAAATCATTCGGAGCGTTACCAACAAAAGCAAAAGCGATTATGTAAAAGTATCAAAACGAGCAGTCTCTAAAGAAAAAGACAAGCACAGAGTTTATCATACGAAAAATAAGAAGTTTAAAAAAGAATCATGGTGGTTTTATTTCTTATTTACTTTTATGTGTCCGCGTCTCGAGTCGATGTTTATTTATGGCAGATCGTCTGAGTCTTGGTTTGCTTGAGGTCTCCATGGTCGTCGCCGTTGGTCCGTCCAACGTCATTGGAAGATAATGCCTCAACTCCACCACCACCCCGGAACGTGAAACGGTAGACTCGCGAAAGAAAAAAAAGTGAGGTTATGAAATGGATGCCAACGTCGATCGGTCTGAGGTCTTCCGCAAGATATGGTCGGACGGTCAGTTTTTGTGTTGGAAACATTTCCTCGCGGCGGTAAACATCGTCGTCGTCGTATCACAATCAATGGATGTTTGTGAAAATCGAAACGCAACAGTTGTTTTTATAATCGCAATAATGCGAGCCCACGGAGACGGCCGAATTGGATCGGGGGGGCTAGTGTCCATACCGGTTTGTCCCCGGGGTGACACAGAGAACGCGGCACGTTCGGTAGTGCGGATTTAGGGCTACAGGTTGTATTAAAAGTTTGATTTGAAATTATTTTTTAATTTGAAAAATGTCAAAATGTTTTTTCAAGACACATTCCTGACGTAAAAAAAAATTGGGGTTTCAGTCAAGTGACTGGAAATAAATCTCAAACTTGAGATAACAAAAAATTCTTCAATGTTATTCTCTATGACATTACAACGTTTTGAATATTTAATTTATAATTTTGTTGTGGAACCTCATAAGGGGTGACTTTGGGTCTGGGGTGTGAGATTGGGTCATACAAAAATGCTGGAATTTGTATGACTTAATCTCACTTCCCAGACCCAATGTCACCCCTGATGACGGAACTATATGTTTTATTCTGGTGTTTTATAATTGTGGGAATTTTCATAACATCCCACAAACAAGAAATACGCAAATTTAAGGTAGTTTTTTGTATCAGTAGGAAAAAAAAATTTCTAAATGAAAATAAAAAAAAAAATGACTCTCTGGCTGTCAATCTTCTCGATATCAATATTGCTCCATCTATCGATGAATTCTTCAGTCCCTTCAAACTGCATACTTCATGGCTTCATTCCTCGATATTTTCTCTTGCTTGAAGGATCTCTTCCTCGACGGTCCCTTGGATTCTGTTTGCTTTAAAAATCTCTTCCGGTTGTCAATATTGTCACTATCTCGTGGCTTGCATAGACATTTTTCTTTGCGAAACGAATCTTTGAAGGGTGTTTGACTTTAGTTTGTTTTTGTTTGCTGGACGTTGCCATGATTCTCTCCCATAGCTGGGTATCAAGAAAAACATATTTTCAATCGAGTCTTCATTTTGCATCGTTCTGTAAACTGATGATTCTCTTCCTCGACGGTCCCTTGGATATTGACAACCAGAGAGTCGACTGTAACAACTTTTTATTGAGCAGTTTCAAATGAAAGTTGTAAAAAGTGCTTTGATTTGGCTCAAGTGGGGGTTCTTTGGCCTAAATAGTTAGACCTGTATTTTTTTTTTGTTTGGCCATTAGAATAACCTATGCCTTGTTAGGGTTGTCCGAAAACTTGCAATTTTCGTCGTTTTTTTTTGACTTAAAAATCCATTCAAAGGATGTTTCCGGAATTGCAAACGTTTCAAGCAACCCGTTGCAAAACATGATTTTGTTAGCACTCATCGTGTTTATCTTCTTCTTTGGGAGCGTTTTTTTTTACCAAACGTAAAAAATAGATTTTTTGACCCCAACCTCCTTCGACCTATTAGCATCCCTTTGCAGTTTTTTTTTTTTTTCTCATAAAATTATTTTTATTAGGTCCTTTTCGGTACTGGGACCTGGTTAGGACCGAGTCGGCTTTTGTAATTACATTTGACTTAATAATTACAGAGGATCTTGTGTGTAAATGTTAGTGGGAGGGGAGCCGATTACCCGCGGCCTACTCGGGGTTAGTAGGGAAGGGATTGATGTTAAAGACAAGGCGTGGGAAGGGAAGGGGGATTGTGTAGGGGTCTTGGTTGGCTCTGCTGGCCTTTGCGTTTTGTCCTCAGCCGCAACTCGGTGTCCAGCTGCTGGGGCGTTCTTGCTTTGCTTCCGGTGCAACCAGAAACGACGGCTTTGTGTGAAGGCGAGTTATACTAACTGAAGGAAAACTAACTGAAGGAAAACTAACTGAAAGAAAAACTAAATAGATATATTGGAATCTAAGAGGAACTGATAGATCGGATAGAGAACATCAAGGTCTAGTTGAGATAACGCGTCTCGCATCGGAATTTCTGGTGGTCTTCCTCGGGCCCTGAGGGTAACTTTCAACTTAATTCTGTGAGCCTGGTGATCTGGACACGCCCATACGAGATGGTCGATGTCCTGATAACCCTGCCCACAGTCGCATAAGTTCGTATCACTCATGTTGATACGGTACAGATGAGCCTTGGACGAGTAATGGTTCGACATAAGGCGGGACATCGTTCTGATGAATCCACGCGTCAAGTCCATTCCCTTGAACCAGGCTTTCCTTTGCACCTTAGGTCGTATGGAATACATCCAACGTCCCTTGGTGTCTCCGTCCCATTGTGTTTGCCAATCCAGAAGCGCACGCTGCCTCGGAAAACCGTAGCATTCTTGTAGGCTAATTGGCCTTTCAAAAATGTCTCCACTCTCAGCACCCTTCTTGGCGAGCAAGTCCGCTTTCTCATTACCCGGAATCGAGCAATGAGCGCGGACCCATACCACCGTGATGCTGAAGGACTGAGCCGCCAGGTTGTTTAAAGTCTTGCGTATTTCCGTGAGGAAAAACGCAGACTCCCTGGTCGGCTTCAGAGACCGGATAGCCTCAACAGAGCTAAAGCTATCGGTGAAGATGAAGTAGTGGTCAGGTGGCATGGTCTCGATGATTCGCAGTGCGCAGTAAACCGCGGCTAACTCTGCGACGTAAACCGAACTCGGGTCCTTCAGCTTAAAGAACAGCTGATAAGATTCATGATGAACACCGAAGCCCGTACAGCCGTCGAGCTTGGAGCCATCGGTGAAGAATCTGTTGTTTGGAGGAACATGGCTGTACTTTGATGCGAAGATCGACGGTACAACTCCCCGCAGAAGATGGTTTGGGATACCGCGAGTATCGGCTTTCATGGACGTGTCGAAGCCAATCCGGGTGCTGCTGGTTAACGGAGGCGTGCGCTGTACCGTTGTGCTCGGGCTCCACTCCCACGATGACATAAAGTCATAATATAGAAGCATGCGCCGAGACTCAACGTGAAGGTTCAGCAACGTTTCAAAATTGTCAATTACCAGTTTATTCCTGTAATCACACCGGATCAGGAACCGGTAAGACAGTTCGTAGTAACGAGTTCGCAGAGGCAACACTCCCGCCAAGACCTCGAGGGTCATGTTGTGAGTTGAGTGCATGCATCCCAAGACAATGCGAAGACTTCGGTACTGTATCCGCTGGAGAACCAACAAGCGTGATTTTGCAGCTGTTTGGAAGCAGAAACTGCCATATTCCAGCACCGAGAGTATCGTTGTCTTGTACAGTCGAAGCATGTCAGAAGGATGAGCACCCCACCGGTTGCCAGAGACACTGCGCAGAAAATTAGTTCTTTGCAGGCACTTTTGTTTCAGGTAGTTAATGTGCTTCCCCCATGTTCCCTTCTGATCAAAGATGGTACCCATGTACATGAAGTGGTCCGACTGCTCGATAGTCTTTCCCGAGAGAGAAAGATTGAGCTGCGGCGGTTCATGCTTCCCCGTAAAAACGACCAGTTCCGTCTTCTCCGGAGAGAATTCAATACCCTTTCCAACTGCCCAATGGGCCAAGTTGTTCAGAGTATCTTGCAAGGGTTCTAGCAGATCGACTTCTTTCTTGGCAGCGATTGAAACCACTGCGTCATCTGCGTACTGTATAAGGGTGCAGTCTCCGGTCAAGCAATCATCGATGTCGCTGACGTAGAAGTTATACATGGATGGACTAAGGCGTGAGCCTTGTGCCAAACCCATGTAACTTATCCGGGTGATTGCCAGATCACCTTGCACAAAGTGCATGTGTTTTTCTGACAACAGGTTGATGAGGAAGTTGCACATCGTCGGATTGAGACCGCTCCGCCGCAGCTTTACTCCCAACACATCGATGGAGACTGAATCGAATGCACCCTTGATGTCTAGGAAGACAGAAGCCATTTGCTGTTTTTTACCACGGGCTATGTCGATTCCTGTGGCCAGCAAGGCTAGACAGTCGCTTGTTCCCTTGCCTCTCCGGAAGCCATACTGCGTGTCTGACAGCAAGTGCTCTCGTTCCATCCATGGTTCGAGGCGGTCGAGGATCATCTTCTCCAGCAACTTGCGTAGACACGACAGCAAGCTGATTGGACGATACGAGTTGTGGTCGGACGCCGGCTTACCGGGCTTTTGAATGGCAACCACCCGGACCTGTCGCCATTCGTGTGGAATTACGTTCTGCTCCACCAACGTGTTGAACAGATTCAACAGACGCTGCTTGGCGACGTCCGGAAGATTCTTCAGCAAGCTGAACTTGATCTTGTCCGGACCAGGAGCAGTGTTGTTGCCCGTCAATAGTGCTATGGAGAGCTCTACCATCGAGAAGGGGGGATTAGAATCGCTCCCATCAACAACGTCGAATGATGGTTGTGTCGGCACCGAGTCCGGGCACACCTTCTTGGCGAAATCCAATATCCACTTGTCCGATTTTTCCACACTCTCGTTCGGAACGGAACCTCTACGCATGGCCCTCGCAACGCGCCACAGAGTGCTCATGGACGTATCTGCTGGTAGTCCTTCAACGAACTCCCGCCAGTACATTCGCTTCTTCCGCTTCAGAGTATTACTGTACCTGCGATCAAGAGCTCTGTACTTTTGGAAGTTCGCTCGGATTCCACACTTGCAGAAGTCCACATAAGCTTCAGACCTGGCCGCCGAGAGATCCGTACACTCCTTGTCCCACCAGGGAAGTGGAGGGCGCGTTCGGATGTACGGTCCCGGGACGGGTTTCGTCTGAGCTTGTATCGCACTGTCATAGATCAAATTAGCCAGAAACGCATATTCTTCAAGCGGTGCCAACCCTGCTCGCAACTCAACTCCAATGGAGACTGCCTCCGCGTACTGTTTCCAGTCGATATTTCGCGTCAGATCGTAAGGCATCTCCACCGTTGTCGATTGCTGTGGGCCATGGCTAACCAGAATAGCGATCGGCAAATGATCGCTGCCACGAGGATCTTGAAGCACGTTCCAGTCACAGAGAACTGCCAGACTGTTGGAACAGAGCGACAAGTCGATGGCACTCGCCTTCGTACCGGACGAAGTTGGCGTTGGTGGTGTTGCAATCCGCGTAACTTGCTTGTCCCTGTTTAGGAGGGTCATCTGGAAGTCGTCGCACAGTTCATGAATCAGATATGCTTGAGGGTCTGTCTTGTGACTTCCCCACTCGGTGCTGTGAAGATTAAAGTCACCCAGAACCAGTCTCGGTGCCTGCAACAACTCAAGCATACCCCACAACTTTTGTCGAGTTAACGACACCTGTGGGGGAACGTAGACGGACACAATGCAAATGTCCAGTCCTCTGATCCTGGCCTGTACTGCGACTGCTTCGATTCCTCCTAGATTCGGGAGCGTGACCTTTCTAAAAGTGTGGCATTTCCTGACCCCAATCAGTACGCCTCCACCTCTATTTGGTCCTGCCCTGCTCTCTGTGATGATGTTGTACCCCCGGAAAGCTGGCGTCTCATCTCCGATAAGAAACGTTTCGCTCAGCGCAAACACATCACAGTCCCGTTCGAATGCGAATTGTTGAAAATCGTTTAACTTGGGGGTTAAACTTCTACAATTCCATTGTAGAAAGGAGATGCCGTTTTTCGTTTTTGGTGTATTACCCATCAAAGGAAATGAACGACAAGAGGGGCATCGTGCTAGCAAGCTGTTTCCCGATGTGTCTAGCGAGAGGCTCAAACCGCTTTATGATTAAACGCGTCGGTTCACTCACAAAAGAGCACAGCCATTCCACGATTGTGGAAAAGGTAAGGACTCCTTTGAAGGCATCGGTGATCGGGTTCGGTTGAGGAACCGGTTTCGGGGGGATCTTTGGCAGCTTGGGAACGGGCTTCAGCAGCTTGGGAACGGGCTTCGGTGCCGGCTTCGGAGCGGGCTTACCCGACGGACCGAAAGGAAAATCCTCCTCGAAGTTCAACGAGTCACTTTCCTTACCCTTGCCGCCAGCGGCTTTTCTGGACTTGGAAGCCTTGTTGCGCTTCGGGTTTGGCCCGGAAGAGTCACTTTCCTCGTCTCTCTGGAAGAGGACCTCCACATCGGAATCTTCGTCCCCCGAGTCTTCGTCCGCCAAAGGAGCGAAGCGATTGGGGTGGGTCACCTGACTAAGGATTTCCGCGAAGGACTTCTTGGAGCGTTCCCTCAAGGATCGCTTCATCTTGTCCTCGCGCTCCTTGTACTTTGGGCACTGCCGAGTTTTGTGCGGTTCCCCGCCACAAAGCAGGCATTTTTCAGCCTGCTTTTGGCAATCCACGTCCTTGTGGGGGCCGGCGCACTTTGAGCACTTGCTCTTGTTGCTGCAGTAGGTCTTGGTGTGTCCCAACTGCTGGCAGTTTTCGCAGCTCATCACACGCGGAACGTACAATCGAACTGGAAGCCGAAGCTTGTACAGCTCAATGTAGTCCGGCAGAGCTGACCCTGCAAAAGTCACCCGGAACGAGGCAGAAGGAATGAACTTCTTCTGGCCACCCTCGGTGGTGACGTTGCCCAGTTGCCGGCACTCGAGTACCTCCACAGCTGGAAGTTTAGGGTTCTTGAAGCGTCCCACCGCCCTTGAGAGGTCGACAAGCGAAAGACTGTCATCGGTCACCACGCCATCGATTTCGACTTTGTGGGCCGGAATCCAAACACGGTACTCAATGCTGAACCGCAGATCAGTTACGATCTGATTAGCTTGCACCGCGGAGTTCACGATCACGCGGAGCTTGCTCTTGTTCAGCTTGGTACATTCGACCACCCCAGGATAGTGCTTCTGCAAATCCTTGGTAATCTGTACAAAGTTTAACGGCTTCTGTTTGGGCCGGAAGAAGACCACCCATTCCGTTTGCGATCCTTCTTGATACTGACGAGGACGTGGAATCGGTTTTTGAGAATGAGGATTCAGGGGCGGAGGGGGATTAGGATCCGGATTCGGCTCCGGTGTTTTAGGAGGAATTGGGTCTGGATTGGGAGGAATTGGATCTGGATTGGGAGGAATCGGGTCTGGAGTCAAGGGAGGAATCGGTGGTTGAGGGGGAACCGGATTCGGATCTGATTTAGGACGCTTTCGCTTCGTCCTCTTAGATCCGTCCGAGGATCCCCCTTTACCGCCAGCATCCTTATCCTTCAGGAAGAGGTCCCTGTTGGTGGTGTTTGAAGGAACTCCCAAAACGGAGTCCGCCATGTCCACGTCCTCGTCACCCTCAAGGGTTGAATCGAAGTCGCATTCCTCATGGTCCGACTCGGTCGGATCCATGTTTGCGAAGAAACGCGATAAACTAAACGAAAATAAAAGTGATGAAACTAATCGCAAAAGTAAAAAAGGAGAGAAAAAAAAAAAAAAAAAAAAAAAAAAAAAACTAGCCGAAAAAAAAAACTATGAGAAAAAAAAAAAAACTAAACGCTAACAAAAAACTCGCCTTTTGCACTCACCGCCGAACTGGCCGCACTGGCTGCCGCCCGCAGCGGGATGCGCGGGAAGCTCGTTTTCGCGCGCTTGTTGTTGTTGTTGTTGTGCTGCCTGCTGCCAGCCACGTAAACAACGGGGGTTGTCTCCGACCTGGCCTGGCCGAAAACTGGTCCGCCGACCGCAGTCGACTCTCCGGGGCCGATTCCACCGACCAACGACCGTCTCTCGCCTCAGCTGCCTCCGCGGCCGCTGCTGCTGACTCCTCCTGCTGCTGCTGCTCGGATGCAGGAACTCGTTCCTCTTCCACTGCTGCACCGCCGCCGTGTCCACGACGACCAGATTGTGGCTCCTCTGACCACCGGAACGGGCCTGTCCGCTCGCACACGCCTCGATTTCGCCGTGAAAAACGCGCCAAACACACCGCGAAAAAACACGACTAGCCGCTGAGACTTCTGCCGTAGCAATGATCCCTTTGCAGTTTCCCGCTATTCAAACAACATTTTCAGATATGGGACCATCCATAAACCACGTAGACATTTTAAGGTAGTGGGGGGGGGGGGGGTATGGCGATTGTATGGTTGAGATTCCCAAAAAAGTGTCCACGTGATTTGTGGATGGTCCCTACATCAACCATGGAGAGTTGTTTGATCACTTTTATTTGATCTATTTAGAGGTGGGCAAAAAAAGAGCTAGCCGCTCAAAGTGCCGGTTCATTAAAAAGAGCGAACGAACCATGGCTCACAAAAAAGAGCAGCGTTTTTTTATAACTCTAGTCTTTCGAGAGAACCGTTAAAAGATTGAATGATTTTTAAAGTTGTGTCTATTTTTAATTTTGTTAATATAATTCATTCAATTTCCAATGGAATTTAGTATCAAATTAGTTTTACAGAACTGATAGTGAAATTTGAAATATTTCAATGCTTATAAATCAATGCCGAATTTGTCAGAGTTATCCCACTGTGTACTTTTTCATGTACAAGTTGAAACAGCAGGTTGATGAGGGACTATTTTCCCGACATTTTGAGAGCTGAATATTTTATTGAGGGGCTATTTCAGGGGTGACCAAAGTATGGCCCGCGGGCCAAACGTGGCCCGCGAGGTGATTTTTTGTGGCCCGCGGACCCATTTTGAATAGTCATGTAAAATGGCCCGTTGACCACTTGTCAAGTGATTTTATACTTTTCCAAAATCAAGGTTTATTTTGAACTTTTTTATGATAATCTTTTTTTTATTTTTTGGTAATAAAAAATAATGAGTTTTCAATATTTTGATACCCAAATAAGGACAAAAATATGTTTTTCAAAGATCTTAATAATTGAAACAATTTCAGTTTCGAAGTGAGTAAAACTAGTAAACTTTCATAATACATTTTTGGTAAACGTTTAAATTTCACTTACGTAGAAATCTTTAATAATTGCAAAAATAAGAGTATTCTATATTAATTTCAAAGTCATAATGGCCCTTTCATGAACTGACCCTCAAACTTACTGTACACTTAGAAATCTTCCCTCGGGATTCGAACTTTGTTCGAACTCATGACAGCTGGATAACAAGTCAGACAAAATGTTAAAATCGAAGAAATAAGGCTGTTGCAACTATTTTACAATTTATCGACCAACCCTCTCCTCACCCAATTATTAAGAATTGGCTCAAAAAATAAGGGGCAAAAATGTATTTTTGAAAAACCTCAAAAAATCAAAAGAAATATAAGTGCAATCAACTGAAATCAATTAAAAATGCATTCCTCTGCGTTTGGTATCATTTGAGCATGTTCGGGTTATTTATTCAAAAGTAATTTGAATGTCAGTGAATTTTCGATGTATAATGTTTTTTCGTTAAAATGTTTTTTTGTTGAATCTTCCATTTTTTTTTATAATGATTTAAATTTATTTTTACTGGTTCCTAAAACAGTTTCTAGCATTTTTTCATAGAAATTTTGGTTCTCAACGATCCCACTTAATTTAAAGATAAAATTACGCTGTTATATTATTTGTTAAGATTATATGTCACCCTTTTCAAAACATAAAAACAAAACATAAAAATTTGATTAAAATCACAAGTGCATTCAGCTTAAATTTTAAATGAAAAAGTGTTTTAAAATGCATTATATACCTGTCAAGTTGATTTCATAATCATAAGTTTCCAAAATTTCTAAGTTTTAACGAAAATTTTATTTTTGTGAGAAAAAAAGTTTTTGCGGTGCCAGTAATTTCATAAAAGTTTAAAATATTTTTAAACGAGCCCAAACAAGCTAAATAATATTATCAATGCAGAAAAATTAATTTTAGATTGTTTTGAGTTGATTAGACTTCTATTTCCAATGAAATTTTCCAGTTTTGTGAAAAAAAATTTGCCCTCTGAATTTTCCGAACCTATTTTGAAGGGAAGTGAAATAAACTTTGAAAAATATTTGAAACTGCCTTACTTCTAATTAAAGAAAATGTTCAAAAATAACAGAAGTTAAAAAAAACAACTATAGATGTATTTTCAATTCTTTTAAATTAAAATAACGAAATTTCATTTATTTAAATTACTTATTTTGCAAATTTGGCCCGCAAGCTCATTTGGGCTTCAAATTTGGCCCGGCCTCTAAAAACTTTGAGCACCCCTGGGCTATTTCAACTTTCCCATCTATATATATTAAAAGATTCTTAAATAGCATTTATGCCATTTTTCTTCATTTTCCTAGTTTTTCTTGGAAATTCCAAAAATGAATGATTTTCTTTACAATATAAACAACTTTTTTATTGTACAACTAATCGTAACGAAACTTAAAAAAAAACGCGGATACAAATTTGAGAATTTTAGGAAAATTGAGAAAAAATTTACCAAAAATCTACAATAGCACATGAGATTTTGGAAAAAAACCAAAGACCTTTGGTTTTCAAGGGTATCTTCTCGTTTTTAGTTTTTTTTTTCAAACAATTTATTAAAGTCCTTTGAATTTTTTTTTTAAATCACACCATTCTGAAAATCTAGAGTAAATTTTCAAAACAACCTATGAGTCATGGGATTCGTATGCACCTTTTAACCTTTTGAAAATTTAATCTAGAAATGACATTTCCATATTTAAAAAAAGAGCGAAAGAGCCGTTCTAAAGAGCCGCCCTTTTTGATCCGCGAACGAAAATGAACTGCTCGAAAAAATAGCGGTTTTGCCCACCTCTAGAGCTTTTTATTACTTTGATCTGGTTAAAAACACTACTTTATGACAGCTGTAATTTGTGATCAAAGAGATGATGGACCGATACACAGCAAAAATCCGATGGTAAAATCGCATGCAAAAGCATGCACATCACCTTCGTCAAAATAAACACTTAATATTACACACTGCATGTACATGTTTTGCAAACACAAAAAAAAAGTTGCAACCGACGGGATTTAACCCAGCAGCAACGGTAAGGATTGGCGCCTTAGCCCACTCGGCCATCAGACCGGTGAAAAGCTGTAAGGATAAACGCATATATGAGCTTGACATTTCGGTCAAGTAGGTTTCCCATACTGATGGGCTACATATTTCAGGGTGTAAAATCACATAAAATGGCATAAAATAGTGCAATATTTATTTTACACCCAGGCCTTTTACATGCAGCTGGATTACTATTTTTTTAGCTGTGTAATGAAAATGGGCCAAGAAAGGATATATTTTCCCTGTAAGAATATTTGCCAAATTTGTCGTTTATTTTTTCTGTCGTTTTAAATCTAAAAAACTAAGCAGCATTTCTGGTAACCCCAACCAGTTTCGCACTTTTGATATGGCCTCCATGTTTATCCCAAACATATCTTCTTCGTTCGCTGGAATAACGTGGGCGGTGGTGTTTATCGCGGACTGGCTGCGATTATGTGGCTTATGTTTTCCAATGCTGCTGCCCTGCTTGCTGGTTGCGAAGGCATTGTTTAATGAACAAACTGGGCTGTAATTACCATTGAAAACCGACGACCATCAGGAACAGGATTGTGTCGCCGCGGTGGAGGTCGCTGCATAAGGGGAAAAAAGCACGGGCAGTTTATTATGATTGGGACGCAGGGACTCGAATTCACGGTGGCATGTTTACAATCGAGTCCCCCTCCATGAATGGACATTGGACATTTTGGTACATGGAATTGTGGTGACTGGATTTTGTTATTCCTTACGGGTGTGGCCAGTGCGTGGTAGGTAATGTTTTTCGCGGATGTTACTGGAGACTAATTAGGAGCTTTACTGCTGCGAAATGAAAATAAACACATATTTTGGGTCGTAAACTATCGTGAATATTTGTTACGCAATCAGAAGAATTGAATTACTTTGAGTCGAATAAAAGATTGTTGAAATAATCTAAACCAAAAGTATCGTAAAACGGGGTGACTTTGATAGCCGGGATGACTTTGATAGGTTTGCGATTTTTCCGCAAATGAAGAGTACTATTAAAATACGTACGGAATTATTTAGAATAATTCTGACCGTGGAAGTAGAGCGTCCAATTTCCCGGGGCTACAATTTTCCCAGGAAACGGGAAATTTTCTACCAATTATCCTGGAAATCCCGGGAACTAATTCATGCAACTAGAAGAAAATGTCTATTCTTTTCTAATTTTATAAGCTCAAATCGTGTAATAAATCAAAAAATGATATCTAATATTTTTTGCTGAGAAGATTTTTTTTATCCAAGTTTCTGAACAGTTAGTAAAATGAATCCATACTCCACAATCTTATTTTTTTAAACTTGCCTCTGTGATCAGTTTGAGAGTGTATGGTTTGACACATTATGTTGAATCGAATAAAATCATTCAGAAATTATTTTTTTCATAACAAATAACTTTTCTAAGCCAAGTTATACTGGTTTCAGCTCTTGAACAAAATGGTTGAGCTTTTTAGTTTTTCCTTAGAAATTAAACTTCTCGTGTATGGTTTATATCAAACAACTCAATATTTTCACATATTAGGAGCAAGTTTTCAAACTATGTTTGCATTTTCGGGCACCTCTTAAACAATACAAAGTAGTTTTTAACAAGTTTTTAAATGATTTTGTAATGTTTTTTTCCACATGGTTTTCAGGTTTATAATTGACTCCTGTTAAATGTGTTTTCATAGAACGAAAACATGATTTAAATTCTAAGATAAATTGACATCATCCCTCTACCTTTTTTTATGTTAAACCTTCTAACACTTATTGTTGCACCAGTGCTCCATAATTCTTTTACTTAAAATTTAATTTTTTTGATCGAATTAAAGTAATTCTTCTTGTAAAAAAATCTCAATTTTGCTTTGGCGGTAAAGGGTTTAAATATTCTTTATTCGATATCCAATTATTCTTTGAAAAGTTTATCTGAATTGTAATAAGTTATTTTCATTAGGCAAGGTTTCTTCATTTTTTCTATAGCATTTAAAAAAATGGGTCTCAAAAATTAAGAAATTGTATACATCCGCTTATATTTCGGGAAATCTTTTTTTACGGGAAATCCCGGGAATCCCCGGGAATTTTTTTCCCGGGACGGAAAATTGCACGCTCTACGTGGAAGAGAAGTGTTCAAAGAACCTCAAAAAGAACTTTTCATAAAAATTCGAAAAGTTCAACAAGTTAGTTAACTATAGTAAAGAAAATGTTGATGAAAGTCATTTAAAACTTCTCAAAGTTTCATGATTTTATCAATGAACATGATTTTGAATCGGAAAGCGGAATGCATTTTCGGATTCTTTGGACAATTTTCCACTAGGAGAAGGTAAAATAAGTTTGTAAATAATAAATAATTTGTGTTTTGAAACACAATTTAAAAAAATCTCCAAATTCATAGGCAATTTCAGTTGAACAAATTTCATGTAAAATGTGAAAACTTGTGATTAGTGCTTCGATTTCAGTAAAAAATGCAATATAGGGGAAATATACCCATTTTAATCACACTAAGCCGTTCGACCAATTCTCATCACTTTTGCCGTTTTCCGCTATTAAACCAAAATTTTCAGATGTATCAAGAATGATTAGTAGCTTGCTCACTTTCATTTGAGCTATGTATTGCTTTGGAGCAGTCAAAAACACTTTATTTAAGCTGTAATTCATGATCAAAGTGTTATAGGCCGATAATAGAAATAGGCTGAGAAAGGGTATAGTTCCCCTAAATCGAAAACAAAACTATTTTTAACAAATTACAGACAAAATTCCGACATTTTAACAATTTTAACTAAAATTTATATTTATTTTGTTAAAAAGTTTATAAACTTAGTTAACTCAATATAAACATTGATTTTTTTCTTAAACACAATATCAGCAACTTCAGTGATGGTACATTTAACGTACAAATAAAGTTTGAACATCTTAAATATGATTTTAACTACAAAAACTATGACTATCAAAGTCACCCCGGAATTTAAACTAAGAATTTTAAACGTAGCTATTTTTCTAAAAACTATTGAAAAAGGTGCAGGTGGCTATGTTCTACATGACCAATAAGACAAAGAACTTTGTACAAAACTCTAAAAAATCATTCTATTGTTATTTATATTTTTTAATTCTTTGCCAATTTATCTAATCCTTAATAATTAATACTAATTTAATGTCTTCAATCATTGACATCTCTGTGAAAATAAATTGCCAGAAAACGAAACAATTGTCAAAACAAGTATGGTTCGGAAAATGTCTCAAAAACGACATTGCCCCAGGTCGCATGGTTCGATAAATGTCCCCGGTAGAACCTTCCCTCAGGGCAATGGCCACTCCGGGTGTAGCCAATCCTGTCAAAATGGCCATTTTCATTACCAGTATCAAAAACCATGAATTTTGATACCAATATTGCCCCAAGTCGCATGGTTCGATTAATGTCCCCCCGGTAGAACCATCCCCAGAGTACTGGCCACTTCGGATGTGGCCAATCCTGTCAAAATGACCATTTTCATTACCAGTATCAGAAACCATGAATTTTGATACCCATATTGCCCCAAGTCGCATGGTTTGATAAATGTCCCCCCGGTAGAACCTTTCCCAGAGCACTGGCCATTCCGGGTGTGGCCAATCCTGCCAAAATGGCCATTTTCATTACCAGTATCACAAACCATGAATTTTGATACCCATATTGCCCCAAGTCGCATGGTTCGATAAATGTCCCCCCGGTAGAACCTTCCCCAGAGTACTGGCCACTTCGGATGTGGCCAATCCTGTCAAAATGGCCATTTTCATTACCAGTATCAAAAACCATGAATTTTGATACCCATATTGCCCCAAGTCGCATGGTTCGATTAATGTCCCCCCGGTAGAACCATCCCCAGAGTACTGGCCACTTTGGATGTGGCCAATCCTGTCAATAGGCCATTTTCATTACCAGTATCAGAAACCATGAATTTTGATACGCATATTGCCCCAAGTCGCATGGTTCGATAAATGTCCCCCCGGTAGAACCTTCCCCAGAGCACTGGCCACTCCGGGTGTGGCCAATCCTGCCAAAATGGCCATTTTCATTACCAGTATCAAAAACCATGAATTTTGATACCCATATTGCCCCAAGTCGCATGGTTCGATAAATGTCCCCCCGGTAGAACCTTCCCCAGAGCACTGGCCACTCCGGGTGTGGCCAATCCTGCCAAAATGGCCATTTTCATTACCAGTATCAAAAACCATGAATTTTGATACCCATATTGCCCCAAGTCGCATGGTTCGATAAATGTCCCCCCGGTAGAACCATCCCCAGAGTACTGGCCACTTCGGATGTGGCCAATCCTGTCAAAATGGCCATTTTCATTACCAGTATCAGAAACCATGAATTTTGATACCCATATTGCCCCAAGTCGCATGGTTCGATAAAAGTCCCCGGTAGAACCTTCCCTCAGGGCAATGGCCACTCCAGGTGTGGCCAATCCTGCCAAAATGGCCATTTTCATTACCAGTATCAAAAACCATGAATTTTGATACCCATATAGCCCCAAGCCGCATGGTTCGATGAATGTCCCCCCGGTAGAACCTTCCCCAGAGCACTGGCCACTCCGGGTGTGGCCAAAATCCTACCAGATTGGTCCCAACCCCATTGCCCTAAATCATTCTGATTTTTGGGTGACCGTCCAACAATCTTTATAAGAACAGAATTCCTCCCAAGTTGGTGCACAACCTGTGTCTATCAATGTGTGGATGTGTGTGTCTGAGCAATAAAATTACCACCGTGGATCCGTCTTTGAAGAAACCTCGTAAGGTACTGAAATTTTCTGAGGCTAAGTGCTAGCTTATATAGTTCGCATGAAATGTGGCAACCATGGTGCAACATTCTCGCGTGAAAGTTCCACGACAGCAAGAGAAAAGGCAAAATTTGCACCATGTTGCCACATTTCATGCGAACTATATAAGCTAGCACTTAGCCTCAGAAAATTTCAGTACCTTACGAGGTTTCTTCAAAGACGGATCCACGGTGGTAATTTTATTGCTCAGACACACACATCCACACATTGATAGACACAGGTTGTGCACCAACTTGGGAGGAATTCTGTTCTTATAAAGATTGTTGGACGGTCACCCGAAAACCAGAATGATTTAGGGCAATGGGGTTGGGACCAATCTGGTAGGATTTTAGCCACACCCGGAGTGGCCATTGCCCTGAGGGAAGGTTCTGCCGGGGACTTTTATCGAACCATGCGACTTGGGGCAATATGGGTATCAAAATTCATGGTTTTTGAAACTGGTAATGAAAATGGCCATTTTGACCGGATTGACCACACCCGGAGTGGCCAGTGCCCAGCGGAAGGTTCTACAGGGGGGGCATTAATCGAACCATACGACTTGGGGCTATATGGGTATCAAAATTCATGGTTTTTGAAACTGGTAATGAACATGGCCATTTTGACAGGATTGGCCACACCCGTAGTGGACAGTGCCCTGGGAAAGGTTCTACCGGAGGGGCATTATTCGAACCATACGACTTGGGGCAATATGGGTATCAAAAATCATGGTTTTTGAAACTTGAAATGAAAATGACCATTTTGACCGGATTGGCCTCAACTGGAGTGGCCATTGCCTTGGAGGAAGGTCCAACCGGGGGGACATTTACCGAACTATACGACTAGGGGTAATATGGGTATGCTGATTGATATCCATATTGCCCCAAGTCGTATGGTTCGATTAATGTCTCCCCGGTAGAACCTTCCCGAGGGCACTGGCCACTCCGGGTGTGGTCAATCCGGTCAAAATGGCAATTTTCATTACCAGTTTCAAAAACCATGAATTTTGATACCCATATTGCCCCAAGTCGTATGGTTCGATTAATGTCCCCCCGGTAGAACCTTCCCGAGGGCACTGGCCACTCCGGGTGTGGCCAATCCGGTCAAAATGGCAATTTTCATTACCAGTTTCAAAAACCATGAATTTTGATACCCATATTGCCCCAAGTCGTATGGTTCGATTAATGTCCCCCCGGTAGAACCTTCCCCAGGGCACTGGCCACTCCGGGTGTGGCCAATATCCTACCAGATTGGTCCCAACCCCATTGCCCCAAATCATTCTGGTTGTCCGGTGACCATCATAACAATCTTCATTAGAACCGAATTCCTCCCAATTTAGTGCACACACTGTGTCTTTCAATGTGTGCGTGTGTGTGTGTGAGCAATAAAATTATCACCGTGGATCCGTCTTTGATGAAACCACGGAAGGCACTGAAATTTTCTGAGGCTAAGTGCTAGCTTAAATAGTTCGCATGAAATGTGGCAACAGTGGTGCAACATTCTCGCGTGACAGTTCCACGAAAGCAGGAGGCAAGGCAAAATTTGTAAAGTGCTCTCAGCCAATCAGCAGCCGGGATTTATCCTACATTAATTTTTTATTTTCATCTTAACTTTTGAATACTTTAACAAAGTTTTATCAACTTTGTGAGGTAGTCTACTTGCAATTTAAGACTTCCCCTTTCGTTTGGTGGATAAAGCATGCAGATTGCTTGAATTGGGTGGAAGATATAAGCGTTCAAACAATTACACAAATCGTTACACTTTCGCTTCGCGAAATTTTGGATTGACACCCGTAGACAGTGCCCTTAGGACAAAGTTCTTTGTCAAAAACTTTTTTTCCAAAATAGTGCATGGACTTTGTGTGGCCTTACATGTTTTAAAAATAATAATCTTGAGTTAAACCTTTTTTTTTTACTGTGAACACGGACACGGACCACTGCGACACTTGCGTATCTATTGTAGTATGATCTGTTCTCAGGTTTTCTGTTTTGCTGCCGAACAGCCTGCCGAACGATCGTCTTCCGTAGCGCTATTGTTTGAGCGAGACAGTATTTGACAAATTATTCGAGCAGTTGCCCCCTCTCATTCCCCAGACCAATCCCCCAATGCCATGCCATAGGGACGTGGCGTTACATCGTGCTGCCATCTGGTTTTTTTAAGCGCAAGAGTGGAAAAGTGCTGAGTCATCGTCTAAAAATAGACGGCGTCCTATCTCGCCCAGCAAAATGAAGTCGATAAAGTAGTCGGTTTCGATGAGAAAAAGTGGAAAACGTGGTCTAAAAATAGCGACGCCATCCCCCTATGCCACACGAGCACGAGAGACCGATTCGAGGACGTGGAGATGAGCGAGATTGAGGGGAAACCTCCCCAAGTAGCACACTTTGTTCGCCAAAAGATTTCCGAACTTGTTGTTGAACTCATTTACTATGTTTTCCCAACGTCCCTGAGAACTCTTGAACGCTGGAAAAAGCGCACGTTTTTCTGTTGTTGAACATCTCTTAACCCGTTAGAAATGTGCGTGGTTTAATTAAGTTTTACCAGCGCACGTCATACTTGCATAGAGAACGTTTGTTGAACATGTCATAAGAACTCTTGAATATAAGATTCTGAACCGGGTTGGATAACGTCGTTAGAACCGTTTAGCAACATTCTGCAGGAGGGAGTTAGGCAAACGTTTTTATAACCGTTCAAGAACATATCGTGGCAGACAAGAATGTTTAGCAGGCTTTTCATAAAATATGTTCAAGGTGTTCGGTCAAAAGTTATTTTTTCTTCATTTAATCCTTTATTTGTGAGAAATGTCGCTTTTCGATATTTAACTACCAGTTTTTTTTTGTAAATTTATTAGTTTGGACAGGGATACGCCATTTATAAATGATGGATAATAAAAAAATATCAACCATAAAAAAATCATTCAATTTCTTAATTATGCCTTTGGGATTTTTTTTCAATTATGTTTGAGTGCTAACATCGCTTGCTTCTAACTACTACTCTACTACTGCTGCTGGTTCCCGGTGCTGCATTTTCAGTTTTCCTTTTTGATGAAGAATGCTCAGGGCAAGTATCGAACTCAAGATCACTCCAATTGTCAAGTCCGGGCGCGCGTCTGCTTTTTTCCACGAGGGGTAATGTTGGATGAGCAGGCCTAAACGTCAATAAGAAGTCTGCGGTCATCTAGGTTTTACCAAGTTCACTAACAGTTTGCCAAAACTTCTTTCGAACATAAGCTGTTTCTATTTTTAGAACTATCCTTGCTTGTTTCGTCAACATGTCCGTGCTCGGTGTTTAGAACACGAACGCGAACTTCACATAAACAACTAGTTTACGAGAAATCCCAGCCGAAGCCAAAGGTCAAATCTACTATGTTATCACGTTTAGCAAACTGAAATGAAACATCATGTCTGCAAATGTCATTTTGCTTTTCGAGTTCTACAAGCATGTTGCATTGAGGTCAGAATAAACTTCAAAATGAACTGTTTGTAATCCGTTGCTAGATTTGACATTTGTGTTACACAGCCATGTTGAACAATGGTTTTTTGTTCAAAATGTGAACAATTGACCAACTTTGTTGACACTTGTTCAATAATTAACGAATAAAAACACTTATGCAGCAATTGTTGAACAACAAAATAAAGAGCGATGTTTTTCTTGCTACTTGGGTCGTGTATTTTTGACCCATCTAGAGATCGTTACCGATCATAACGTCATGATTCGAAATCCGGACACTAAGTAGCATATCATTTTTGTTATAGCTGACAAAAAATCATGTAATAAGTTGGAAATGAAGAAATATCATCAGGATGTAGTATTAACAGTCAGTTTCAAGAAAGTGCATGCAAAATAAGTCTTTTCTTACAATTTTTCATAAGAATTTTAAAATTAAAATGTCTTGTTGTGCTTCGAATCCCGGACACTGATAAAAGCTGATTCGAAATCCGGACACTTTTGCTTCGAATTCCGGACACTCGATTTTACTTATGAATCGCACAAATTTGGACTGAAATGTCAGTGAATGGCATTCTTTAGGTCTCAAATAAGCTGTTAACATTAAAAAAATCGATAGTTTATTTAAAAATTTGCTAGAATTTAAGGAAATCGAAACCATAAATTTCTGCTTTGCCTTCCCGGTCCTTCGAACGCCTATGAAATATTTCAAGTGAAATGTTTCGCATTTTTGTTAAACTTACAATTTTATTGTATTTAATTGTTTTGGCTTTAACTACAGCGTACAAACAAACTTTAAATGAAAGTTGATGTTGGAATTCATCAAATAACACAGTTTTGACATTCATAATGCGAACTTATATCCAAATAATTGATAAAACAAGATGAAGTGTCCGGATTTCGAAGCGTCCGGGAATTCGAATCATGACGTTATAGCCCAATCTTCAGCTCGAATTTTGCCTGAGAGCATGTAACCGAGTCGAAAGTAGCATTTGAAGCTCTTCTCTGCGTATTGTTACAAAGTTCTTCAACGCTCAGACTCAGTCGCCAACAGATCGTCCGAGAGATTGGATGGGATGGGTTTTGGGGAGGCTTGGGATTTGACAAATCAATTCCCGCAGCAGCCGAAAAATCCCCCCTCGACCGCCACCTTCCCCCCTTTTGCCTCGCCAGATGGGGTGCAAGCCATCGACCTTCCGCTTACAAAGCGAAACCCGTACCACTACACCACGGGAGCTCGGCTGAGTAAAACCTTACCTGTTGGAAAATATTCCAAAAACAAATTGAAATCCTATCAAAGTCACCCTGGTTTACGGTATTCTAGCAATTGTTAAGTTATCGACAAATTGTTTAATAATTTATTGTTTTTCAATTTTTAGAGTGTAGTCATTTTTGATATAGTATACTATCAATCATTAGGTCGTCGCTGTCGTCCTAACCTGTCGCACGTACATTTTGGGCCAAATTGAGTCTAGAGCGCCATTTTGTGCAGCTTACAATGTCCCATCTTTTGACCTTCACAGATCCTAGAAAATATGTTTAAACATTTTGTTTTGAGGTTGTAAAAGATTTTTGAGATCGAAATATTATATCATCTTTGAAAAAATTAGATTGAGCTGTCAATAATCTCATGGTGTATATATTAGAATAATTTACTTCCACCAGTTGCAGTCGGTTTGAAAATTGAACCAAGTTCAAACGACTTAGAGTTTTTATCAATGTAAATCCAAAATCTAATTTCATATCTCATTTTTATTCCTCTCTAGAAATAAACTATTTCGGTTCAATGGATCAACGGAAGTTTGAGCAAAACATAGCTTTACGACCGTGACAAATCATTTCTTAGGCCATTGAGCCAACTTTCGAACGACAAGTGTTTATTTATCAATGACCGTTTCGATGCTCCACTCACTGTGATTCCTCGAAATGGTCCAACATTTTGGCCGAGCATTGTTTAGAAACCACTTGAAATTAATTTTCATGGGAATAGCCATAAACTTCTCGGTTAACCCGTGCCCTCGCCGTTGACAGTAATCACTTCCACTTAAGCCACTTTGGGTAACACCTAATAGTCAAATGTTGCCCGGTTCTCCAGCCAAGGGTCGCCCCCCTGGAAGGGCGATTACAGTAAAAACTTCCGCAAGAATCCCATTTGCATTCATATTTATTAGGGTCGAAAATCGTACCGTAAAACAAGAGCGAGAGAGTGCGTTTGATGTTACCCTCCGAGTGTGAACATATTATTTTGCATACGTGATTTGCGTACAGTTTAGTCAGGAGGGGGCTTCTACACTTCATTACAGAAGTCGGTCCCTAAGTTTTTTCCCTCTCTTCAGATTGGGGGATGACCACCGGAAAAGGCCAAAACGCAAATCTCGTTATGATTTTCCTTTGTGCATACATTTTTTTTATTTCGCCATTCAAACTGTCCACACGGAATAAGACCAGGACCGAAAAAAAGAGAAAAGGGATTCGCCTTATATATCCGTGTCCAACAAGCGGTCGCACATGTTCCGATGGGCGATTGCACTGGCGGTCGACATGGGGAGATTAGGTCCATTATTATGATACATGAGCTGGCCAGCGATAAAAGGTCAGCCGGCAGCAGCAGCAGCCCCTTGTTGGGAAAAACGGTCGGAAAATCTGACCGATACTAATCGCTCGGTTTCACACATGAATATTTTTCAATGACCACCCCACGCTTGCTCTGATGGCGAAGATGGTCGCACTTGATTTGTTGGATCAAGTCCGAGCGGAACGTGACTGGGAAAGCGATGAGTTTTTTTTTCTTGTATTTCGCCTTTGGATTTGTGTGCAAATCGTGATAGTGACAGTTATACCGTAAAAATGTGGTTTTTGGATCAGTCGAACAGATACTGATGGAATTGAATGGTTGATTTTTTTTTTAAATAAATGTGATCTCATAGACATTTTTTTTAATAAAGTGCAATTTAAATGATTTTTGTTGTTTTCATACAAAATACAGTAAAAATTGATTAATAAAGTTTGCAGTTTGTTGTATTTTATTTGTTTTTTTCAGCACAATCCGTTGCACAGCAAAAAAAAGTAAGAATCCAGATGCGTGTAAAAGGCCTGGGTGTGAAAAGAAGTTGCATTATTTGAAGAAATTTTATGTAATATTATACCATGAAATATGTAGCCCATCAGTATGGATTTTTAATAAGAAAACCAAAATAATCAATACAATTTCAGCACTTTAAAGAATATGCATTTCGAGATAAAGGTGTTTTTTGCTTCATATGACTGTCAAGTATCTCTGGGCCAAGTTTCAGAAGGTTTGCTGATGTAGTTCTCGAGATACAGCCATATTAAAATGTTATTTCCGATTTTTTCAAAGAAAATCCATGAAATCAATTTAATTTCAGCAATTTAAAGAATATGCATTTCGAGATAATGATGTTTTTTGCTTCATTTGACTGTCAACCCGGGCGGAAAGTGAGTTGGTGGCGATAACATCGAACTATCTTGGCTTGTTTATTCGCATCTTGCTGTAAACTCCTCGAGTTATGACGACTTATGAAACCGACTGCGTATCATGGAAAGTATATTCCATGATCATACTGCATTATCTACAGTTGATATTGAGCTGTTAGTGGTAGTTTTTTTGGACTTAGCAAAAATTTCGAAAATTTTATTTTTTCCAAAATTTTACCCGAACATCATGAAATGATTATTTTGACTTTGTTTCAAATTTATGCGGGACTTAGCAAAATTTGCAGTCACTGACCGAATTTTCAATTTCCGATACTTAGAATAATTTTCATGAGCTGATATTTTAAAGTTTGATTTTATTTATGCTGGACTTTGAAATTTTTGCGTATATTTTTTAATTCTTTACTTTTTACAGAAAAAGCATTTTTTTGGGACTTAGAAAATTTTCGGGAGTTTGGAAACATGATAAATTATTTTGATGTTTATTTTTGCTTTGAACCAAAATTTCGGAAAAATCGACGAATTTACAGGACATTTTTGTCCGATTCTAACAAAAACATCAGTTTGTTCCTAAAATAATGTCCCTAACAAAACTTCTTCATTGAAATTTTGAAATTCGAAAGTTGGTTTTTAATAATTATTGATATACCCCCTACAAAAATCGTTCCGGCACTTAGAAAATTTTCGGGATCCGTATCAAGACAAGATTTTTGGTAGAATTTATTTGATTTCTTGGACTTAACAAAATTTTGGCTTTTGGCCAGTAAAATTTCGGAAAATCGTCGAAATTACAGGAAATTTTCATCTGATTTTTACAAAAACATCAGTTTGTTCCTATAATAATGTCCCTAACAAAACGTCTTCATTGAAATTTTGAAATTCGAAAGTTGGTTTTTAATAATTATTGATATACCCCCTACAAAAATCGTTCCGGCACTTAGAAAATTTACGGGATCCGTATCACGACAAGATTTTCGGTAGAATTTATTTGATTTTTTGGACTTAGCAAAATTTTGGCTTTTAGCCAGTAAAATTTCGGAAAAATCGCCGAAATTACAGGAAATTTTCGTCTGATTCTTACAAAAACATCAGTTTGTTCCTAAAATAATGTCCCTAACAAAACGTCTTCATTGAAATTTTGAAATTCGAAAGTTGGTTTTTAATAATTATTGATATACCCCCTACAAAAATCGTTCCGGCACTTAGAAAATTTACGGGATCAGTATCACGATAAGATTTTTGGTAGATTTTTTTAGATTTTCAGGACTTTGCGAAATTTTTGCTCTCAGCCAGTTGAATATTTTTCAACATTTTGAAAAATTATTTTGATAAGAAACATTACCAGGCTTTTTGGAATTTTACTGTGGATTTTTGGACTTATGTAATTTTAGGAATATTTTCATAAACTGTTATTTTTAATTTAAAAAAATGGAATATAGAGACTTTGGATTTTTCGTGATTTGGAAAATTATTATGACATTTTGGCAATTTTTTAATGAGTTTTTAAAGTAAAATAATTTTTCAACTTTGAAAAATCTTGTTTTGATGTAAGTGCGTATATTACTGCAATATTACTCATATTTGTGAAGAGGAAGAAGGGGGGAGGGGGGGGGGGGGGGTTCTGAATTGTGGCGGGGTGCATTAAAAACCAATAAAATTATTTTTGGGATCAAAATCTACTTTATGAACTTGATATGATTTTTGGAAGATTTCAGTTGTTTGCTACTATAAACTCAACTTGATGTGGCATTGTTGGTCAAATAAACTCAACAAGATTTTTCGCAGATACGCCTCGAAAAATTTATGTTCGTGGCCATTAGGGTGGTCCAAATCCGGACTTTTTTGGGGCTACCCCCTGAAATCTAAGATTGACTCATCACTAGGCTAAATTCCAAATTTGAGCTCATTCTGACCACGGGAACCCCTCCCTCCAATCGCTTAAAGTTTGTATGGGAAAAATCGTCAAAATGTATGGAGAAAAGCAACTGTTTTACTTTTTTACCTGTAGAAGGCGCCATAATTATCCGATTCTTACCATTTCTTAAATGTAGAACCTTCATTAAATTTAGAACAACTTTCCCCAAGACACCATATTTTTAGGATTTTTTCCCGCGAAGTTATTAGCGCCCAAAACTGACCCTTTTTGCGCGGCCAGCTGTAAGGGGCTACCTAACAACGATGTTTATTTCCAATTCGTACACGCACGTGCTTTCTCTCAGGTTCAAACTCTCTCACGAGCATGCCTGCCTGCCTGTTTACCTACAAGCGCGCGCTGTTTCTCTGCTTGGACTTTTGTCGTCGTCGTCGTTTTTGTTTGCTATCCGCTGCGCTGCGTTTCTGGCATGTTTATTATGATTTTCAACTAAAATAGCAGGATTCTTTTGAGATATATTTAGCATATTAAGTCTTAAACTTTGTCAAAAATGAAAAAAAAACTGCGCTGAAATAAATAGTTTAAAGAAAAAACAGCTTAGGCTCAGTTAAAAAATTACAGCAAATGTCATGAGAACAGAGTTTGTTTGTTTTTCCAAGCAAGTTTTTCGTATATGCTAAAGAAACATGATAATGATTTAATTATTAAAAAAAATCTTCAGGTAATACGAATGTTGTTCCTTTAGGTAGTTTGCTTTAACAAAAATATACTTTAGTACAAATCAGAACAAATCAAGGCAATTTTACAATTATTGCTGCGAATTTTCATTCATACTCTCTAAAATATTTTTTTTATTCTTTCTGGAAGTTTCTTTCTGTTTTCCTAGACCACCTGCAACAAATATTGAAACTGTTTATCATTTTTTGTCAGTTTACCTGTAAATTTTTCGATTCAGGGAACATCTCTTTCTGCACAATCGTTAACTACCTTCAGATCTTGCAGTTGCGGCCTTCCTTTAAGATACTCGTTTAGATTCAGTTTAAAAAAAATCTAAAGAAAATTCCTTCCTTTTTATCTAAAAAAACTGCATGGTATTTCTTGTAACAAAAGCAGATAAATTTAAATCCAAAACGTTTGCAATTAGGTTTGGATCAGAACAGATAACGATTCATGGATGAACTAATTCATCAAATTTGTATTCTCTCTCACACGCTCTTATAATATGATATCTATTGCTGTGTTTTTTTTTGTTTTGTTGATCACATATTACATTAAATTTTATATCTCAAAAGAATCCTGCTATTTTAGTTGAAAATCATAATAAACATGCCAGAAACGCAGCGCAGCGGATAGCAAACAAAAACGACGACGACGACAAAAGTCCAAGCAGAGAAACAGCGCGCGCTTGTAGGTAAACAGGCAGGCAGGCAAGCTCGTGAGAGAGTTTGAACCTGAGAGAGAGCACGTGCGTGTACGAATTGGAAATAAACATCATTGTTAGGTAGCCCCTTACAGCTGGCCGCGCAAAAAGGGTCAGTTTTGGGCGCTAATAACTTCGCGGGAAAAAAATCCTAAAAATATGGTGTCTTGGGGAAAGTTGTTCTAAATTTAATGAAGGTTCTACATTTAAGAAATGGTAAGAATCGGATAATTATGGCGCCTTCTACAGGTAAAAAAGTAAAACAGTTACTTTTCTCCATACATTTTGACGATTTTTCCCATACAAACTTTAAGCGATTGGAGGGAGGGGTTCCCGTGGTCAGAATGAGCTCAAATTTGGAATTTAGCCTAATGATGGGTCAATCTTAGATTTCAGGGGGTAGCCCCAAAAAAGTCCGGATTTGGACCACCCTAGTGGCCATGTTCGGTTATCTCTTAACCATACCCTGGGGTGAACTTGACTTGTTCGTGTTTTTACGAACATGGGTAGATTTTTCCAAGATGCAACTTTCTGCCCGGGAAGTATCTCTGGGCCAAGTTTCAGAAGGTTTGCTGATGATTTTATGGATTTTCTTTGAAAAAATAGGAAATAATATTTTAAAATGGCTGTATCTCGAGAACTACATCAGCAAACCTTCTGAAACTTGGCCCAGAGATACTTGACAGTTATATGAAGCAAAAAACATCATTATCTCGAAATGCATATTCTTTAAAATGCTGAAATTGTATTGATTTTATGGATTTTCTTTGAAAAAATCGGAAATAACATTTTAAAATGGCTGTATCTCGAGAACTACATCAGCAAACCTTCTGGAACTTGGCCCAGAGATACTTGACAGTCATATGAAGCAAAAACACCTTTATCTCGAAATGCATATTCTTTAAAGTGCTGAAATTGTATTGATTGTTTTGGTTTTCTTATTAAAAATCGGATGTAACATCTTAAAAGAGCTGTATCTCGAAAACTACATCAGCAAATGTTTTTATTTTTTGCACAGAGATGCGCTATGGTGTAAGGAATCGATAGACCCCAAAATCTCGGAGTGCATATTTTTTTCATAATAACGGTATTTTGAGCACCGTGACTGCCTCCAAATTGCCTATTCCATAATTGTGGGATGTTATTGCGCCTCTCACAATTGTGGAACACCTAAATTTAACTGATATTTTACAAAAAAGTTATCAGACCATTCATAAATCATAACTTAGCTTGAGTTTCGTTGGTTTCAGTGCGTGAAGCCATTATTTTGTGAAAAAATGTACTCATGGAGAGAATTAAAGTTTGTTTACATCCGTAAGAAAAAAGTGTTCCAAATTTGTGGATTTCAAGGGTCAAAGCATTCCTTTAAAAACTTAATATTAAAGTTAAAATTTGCAGTTTTGCGATACAGCATTCAAAAAATCGCAAGAAAAGCTTTCAAATGAAAGTAAAAGCGAATCATTAAGTTCAATTATCGATTTGCTATGATATTTTGAACATTGGCCGATCTGTAAACTGTTCCGAATATGAGGGATGACTGTAATCGTGGCAATTTTGAGCCAAACCGGATAAAGTTTAAGGGTCGCTATAGATCGTTAAAGTTAATAAAAGATTCTATCATACAAAAACGTCTTCATTAAATCGCTAATAACTTGTCAGGGTAAACTCGGATCGTTTTGTGGTCTTGTTGTTGTTTGTCACAAAATTTTACACAAGAACCTGACAATGATCCGACATTTTTAAGTTCCCCTTTTGGTGGAAATTTGAATTTTTAAGCTTTTCCCCACACATTTTTGCGAATTTTCCCATACAAACTTCAACGATCAAAAGCGATCGTTAAATCTTAAGCAGTTGGATCCCAAAATAATGCTTAAATTTTTGATATTATTGTTCACAACGATAGAGCTTATTTTTTTGAGAACAATGACCCTTTGTACGACCGCGAAAAATTTAAAATGGATTTTTAAATCATTTTAATTTTTTCATCTTTATTCTTCTTGACAGAAAAGGTTCTACTTGACAGCTGGTTTTAAGGGGACCATAGTTGAATCATCGGAAAAATGTTTTCTTGTCAATTTTTTTTGCATTAAAATGGAAATAAAGATTATAACTGGCTTTTAATCATGTTTTTTACCGATGTACATAAAAATTGATACAGGGGTTTAGGACCCTATTTGGTCAAAAATTGGCACAATTACATATTTTTGCCTAAAGAAGCCAGGGCCTATCTCTCAAAATTTTCAAGAAGTCACCCTAATTTGCACGAAAATCCCAAAACTGTAGAACATTTTTTTACCTCCAATTTATCGGCATCAAACCGTGACAATGTTACTCAAGTTCAAATGAAATGGTAATATGCCAAAGAAACAACTTTAGTTAGAAAGTTGCAAAAAAACCCCGGAATTCAAAAATTTGGGAAAAAAATAGTTTGTGCAACAAGTTGCCACTTTTTATTACCATGAGTCGTTCTTCTTTCAGCACTCATATGGATACTTATAAGGGTGTTGGAAAAATTGTTTTAAAATTGTGTTGTTTGTGCGATTTTTCAGTCTCTAAAAGTTTTCATTTAAGTACGGCAATTTTAATAACATTAATTAATGCCTTTTGGAGATTTATTGGTAGATTTGAGGCTTTGAATCTCAAACGTTTGTTTTCTCTTCGAATTCATGCAGAAAATGTTGTTCAAATAAAAATATTTTGATGGTTTGCATGCGTATGATAATAATCCAAAACCCTTTTAACATTTTAAACTTTTTGGTTCATTTTAAATTTGTTTTTAATCAGTGGTCTTGTAACTTCACAATTTTATATGCAATTAAAAATAAAATCCAAAAAACATTTGCTTTTGCCGAAATATTTGACAGTATAACAACAAATTTCTAGTGCGTAAAGATGAATCTTTCAACACTAAAATTTTACATTAATTTCGCAACTCATCGCTCGGCCATGAAATGTTCTTCCTTCGCTCTCCTTCCACCACCCCATCCCCAGCTAAGAAAACTGTAAGAAAATTGAGTTTTCCGGTGGTTTGACCGGCCTGTAAAGGCCAACAGGCCAACTTCTGTGCCGTTTTTCGGGGGATTAAATTTATGAAAAGGAAATCTTATCTATCCATCTTTGCCGGGCGCGCCATGAAAAGGTTCTTTTTCTTTGAATAATAAATTTCTGACACATAAAAGAGGAACGCACTCAAGGAGAAAAGACAGATTGAAACAAGTAAATTTTATAATCGACTTCGGATCGAACACAAGTGAGAGAGGGGTTGTGTTGTTTTGTGATGGGGGTTGAATTTTCGGGAGAATATATATCTTTATGGTGTATCATAATTCGTTTCGCCAATCGCGAGGGGAAGGGGTTGTGAAATTTATAGAGCTAAAGTTTTTCAATTTCGTTTGGTGGGAACGTTTGTCATCGAAGGATATTTGTGGGCCAGGTTGCGGGCCGTTTTGGGCGTTATTTTCCAGTGTACAGTATCGGTCAGTGGACAGATAACCGAAATGTGCTTGCTCAAAAGCATGCATTTGACAACAAACAACATTTACCAGAAGAAGTCCAGTAAACTGCTAATTAAATTTGCTCAAGACTCGTAAAAGCTGCCTAATCTTACAAGAAGCAAAGTTGAAAGATTTTCGGGTTAAATTTACAGCCACATTCCGGCTATTTACGATTTATTTACAGTGAATCCTTTTTTACCACCGGATCAACCATGTGCTGGTCAAATGAGTTTGTGTCCAGTCCACGTGTTTGCACTGCTGTGGAACCCACACGGCTTTTAATGAGCGAAACGTGACATTCTCAGCATATTGAGAATCAAACTGACCACCGGCCACCAAAAGTGGCCATCGTGTTAAGGTGGTGGTCAGCGAGTCGAGGAGGACACGTGGACAATCCTTTCGGTTTGTCCTCGGCGAATGTTTGAACGTTGTCGGAGTATGTGAACTCATTTGGCCACTGTTTTTTCTCAAACAATGGTCTAAAATATTCGGTTTATCTAATTTGTTAATTTTGACTAACAACGAAAATGTATTAAAATAATAAATACTATAATGATTTTCAAACAACATTTGAGCTACCATATGATCAAAAAATTCATGGCTTACCCTGCTGTTTTCGAGAGATGACAATACTTAATGTTGTTGTTTTAGGAAAGCCAGTGTAAAGTTAGATTTTTTTTAAACAATCCCATGAGGTTTTTAACTCCCATTTCTGAAAAGCTTGCAAGGAATTGTCAGAAATAAAACCAAACAAAATGGGCATGTGAATATTTGAAAGTCTGTATCAAAGTTGTAGGTTATGATAGAACTTTTTGTAAAAAAAGGTATTCCGAAAAAAAATATTTTTTTAAAGCTCAAATACGTATTTTTTTCGAATATTTTTTATATGTTAAAGTTGTTTATGATGGTGTAAATCTGGCAATGATCCTTTGAAAAAAAAAAAAAGATTTTTGAAAAAAAACTACCACTTTTTAACTCCTCAGTAGGCCGTATCAAAAAAAATAAAAGTTGTCAAATATTCGGTGCTCACCCCTAGAATGATAGATTAGGATGTCAGGAACAATGTTTTCATACAACACAAATTCCCAAAAATGGTTTACAACTCGCGCGCGGAGCTTGAATGAAAAAAGTGCACTTTTCGAGTATTTTTCAGAAATGCGCGTAACAATCATACTAAAGTCATTCAAATTTGGTCGCCTTAGGCTTCAAATTATAGTTTAATGTCCCCTGAACAAATTCCTGTACAGACATAGTCCATAAAAGCTTGTGTTTGGGCATGGCAGGGCGTTTTAGGGAAAAAAAGTTGTAAAATTTCAAAAATCTCTCCCCAAAACGAGCCAAACATTTTTGCAACCAAAACTAATGCACTCAGCTTATAGGAAATTTTACGGAGATCATTTTGCTTTTTTAACATTCAAGTTGTCCACGCAAAGCCGAGATAATTGCATTTTAGTGAACAAAAAGTGACGAATTTTCAAAATTCTTGGTATATAAGCGTTTTTAGCATAAAACATTTACTACTATGATTACAAACGGGAAGGCATATATTTTTGGAAATTTTTATTTTGCTCGCTCAAAAACGATATTTGTTAATAACATTTCATGAAAAAACATGAGTTTTTCTCATAATGTGACGTAAACGACAAATAATCATAAATCAAAATTAATTTTATTAAAGTTCATATCTCCAAGCTGTGAACGTGATTTTATTATGTATGTACAATCGAATGAAACAAATTCATTTATAAAAAACTTATTTTTTCAAAAAAAGTTACCCATTAGAGCTTTATTTGTTCATATCGAGAAGAGCACAGAACAGTACTTATAAATATGTCGTTTACGTCACATTTTGAGAAAATCTCATGTTTTTTCATGAAATGTTATTAACAAATATCGTTTTTGAGCGAGCAAAATAAAAATTTCCAAAATATATGCCTTCGCGTTTGTAATCATAGTAGCCAATGTTTTATGCTAAAAACGCTTATTTTTTGCTGTGTACCAAGAATTTTTAAAATTCGACACTTTTTGTTCACTAAAATGCAAATATCTCGGCTTTGCGTGGACATAAATTGAATGTTAAAAAAAGCAAAATGATCTTTGTAAAATTTCCTATAAGCTGAATGCATTAGTTTTGGCTGCAATTTTTTTTGGCTCGTTTTGGGGAGTGATTTTTGAATTTTTTGGCTAAAAAATACATTTTTTTTTCTCCCTAAAACGCCCTGCCATGCCCAAACACAAGCTTTTATGGGCTATGTCTGTACAGAAATTTGTTCAGGGGACATTAAACTATAACTTGAAACCCAAGGCGACCAAATTTGAATGACTTTAGTATGATTGTAACTCGCATTTCTGAAAAATACTCGAAAAGTGCACTTTTTTCATTCAAGCTCCGCGCGCGAGTTGTAAACCATTTTTGGGAATTTTTTGTTGTATGAAAACATTGTTCCTGACATCCTAATCCATCATTCTAGGGATTTGACAACTTTTCATTTTTTTGGGACGGCCTACTCCTCAGTCATCACCAAGTAAAACCAAGCTCTCAAATATAATAAACTGAATCGATGAAACATATTACTAAATTCCAGGAATTCGAGAGGCCAGCCCTTCAAAAATCTGTAAAGTGTTCAAAAACTTGCATAATATTCCCAAACGTCAGCAAGCTCATAATTACGCCATCACACAAACACATAGTACCCAGGTTCACCCTCTCATCGCCACTCACTTGAGGGGTTGGTATTTACAAACCGTTCGTTCATAAACACAAATAAAATCATTGCGCTATATTAATCAATACACAAACACTGCCCGGTGTGTACTCCGCTAGGCGGATGGGTTTGGTGGCAATAACCCTTAATTAGCAAACAAATTGCAACTTTGTTACCATCAGCCACCCTGCCTGGGGCGAAAAAAAGAATACTAAATTGCTGATTGATGGTGAATTTGGATGAAACTTTGGCATACCTGTATGTTTGTATAGTGGAATAAGGTAGAGTGGTTCAAAAATTTTAAGATTGGCATAAAGATGTATTTAAGAAATCCATGTATCAAATTATTTAAAATAGGTTTATCATAGTGCATACATAACTTTATAAAAATATTTAACTTTTATTTTTATTCAATATCAACTAAAATCATGGTCAATCAAACTGGATCTCATGGAAATTTTGACGAACGAGCGAATTTTCAGTATCACCCTTCTGACGGTGGTGATGATGAGCAGGATGAACATGTTACACCTATTGACTTTGGAAAATCACGCCGAAGGCAAACATTGCGTCGATTCTGACAAATTGTTCACATCAGCAACTTTGTTTCATGAATCGTCCCTAATCAACCTCGCTTATCAGCAAAGTCTGACGAGTTGATCGCTTATCTCGTAATTGAAATTATGGATGCTATTGGCCTCATTACAATCAGTCCACTTTCTTTTTTTCTTTGTGAATCAAACCCCTCCAGAAGAACAACCCGGATTCTTTGTGGAGAACATTTGAATAAATATTACTGCGCCCTATACTGTGTTTTACGAGCAAGGAAAAAAATCTAGTTTCACGGGGACATCATCTCGACATGCATAATCCGATAACGGTCTGCCCATCTCATCGTACGTGGCCGTTATTGGTAGACCTTTGTCCTTCGTCCTGGCCTCCCCCAAAAAATCACTGTTTTGCGGTCAATAGGAAAAAAAATCCAATAACAGCTTAGCGGTCACCTTCTGTCTTTTACATATTAAAAGCATAAAAATAATATGTGGCACACTTTTTATGCCAATAAACTCCATGCGTTTGCTGATTTCCATAAACCTGGTAGAACACAGGACCAAGCTGACCGCACAAGATGCCCCTCGAACCGACCAATATCCGATTGTAGCCCTAAAAAGCGTGAAACAGGCGGACCAATTCCGTTCGTCTGGCCACAATTGGTTCCACAAAAATAAGAAGTTCCTTCCCCCGCTGAATAAGATTGTGAGTTTTTTTTTCGCTCAAAGATATTAAAATTGGCATAAATAATAAAAATTTGATTCGGGCAAAAAGGGAAGAACAAAAAAGGCTGCCCTTTTCCTCCAACTGTGTGTGCCATGTGAGCGTGGAGATGACAAGCTCTTCGATTAGATTAAAATTTATCGATTCCTGCCGTAATTTTATGGTTGACCATCGGTCGTCACGGTCTGCGCTGTGGAAAGCCACTACTGTCATCCCCAAAACAATCGTCCCTGGCGTGGTGGTAGTGTTTGGGCCAGAGGACAAAAGTTAAATATTATGATAATGGAATAAAATAAAGATAACGAGGACTAATAGAATGCTCAAATAAAATATCTCCTGACACACAGAGGAAATTTATTATTTACCCCACTTTGCTGGATGCTGCTGCTGCTGCCTCTGTGCATTGGTTTGGGCTAACGTTTGGACTATACTTGAGTTTGGGTTGCCGAGCTGCAGAATAGTTCAGGCTAGAATCGATAAAATACTACTGTTAATCTCGACAACGACATCATTTAAATACACGAGACCTGTTTGAAGAGTTTTCGCCAAAGTTTTGAGCCGATTTGGTCAAAGCAGTTTTTCAAAAGTTTTTGGAAATATTTTTTTTATACAGTGAGAATTGGGACTGTACACAGAATAAAATCAATTCCCGTATTCGTGAATTGTGTTTATGAATTTGAGAACTATGAAAGAGTATGCCCGAGCAGGGGTAAATAACACGGGAATACCAAATTTTGGTATTACTTGGGCAAATAACAGCGACCAAAATGTGCCCTTGGTTGCCCAGTAATAGATGGTAAAATACCATGAAATCATACCAAATGTGTAAGGGCACAACAATACCAAACCATGTTATTCCAAGGGTAAAATAATACCTCAAAATAAAACCATTTCAATACCAAGTTGAGGTCTTCTGGATTTTTGAACATTGCTTGAATACCAAAACTTCGTATTGCCATGGTTTTATTTTTAGGTATTCCCGCGCCCTTGGAAAATCATATTTTGGTATTTCTGTGTCTTTCACATACATGATTTTGGTATGATTTCATGGTATTTTACCATCTATTACTGGGCAACCAAGAGCACATTATGGTCGCTGGTATTTGAACAAGTAATACCAAAATTTGGTATTTTCATACCATTTTTAGTGCAGCAGTTGCAGTTAGTGAAAAAACGGAAATTATTCATATGCAACAGCCAAATCTACTCACCTGATGATTCCATTTTATTATTAGTGATATTCTTCACCACACCGAATGCATTTGTCATTGATGAACGGCCTGTGCTTGAAGTTCTTGAAGCTTCTGAAAAATAACAAGATTGAAAAATAAGTATTATTAAAATGAAACTGAATTGAAATTCACCAAAATTCATTAATCTGTCGATTTACTCGTTTTTCAAAGTATTTGGTTATCCCGACTTAGTGATATTTCAACGTTTTTGAAAAACGTTAATTTTTAAAATCATCTTTAACATTTTTGGGTTTCAAGTCATTTTAGCGCAAAATTAATTAACTCGTAAAATTTTTTTAACAGATTTCCCAAAGTTTCAGAGAAAATTGATGAAACCTTTCAATATTCAAATAATACCAAAATGTGCCATCCTGACTTAGAAAATTTTCCACAATTTCAAGTCATTTCTGAAGGGGGTATATCAAAAATGTTTAAAATCAATTTTCCCATAGTTTCAGAGGAATTTAATGAAACACTTAAATACCAAAATAATACCAAAATGTGCCATCCTGACTTAGAAAATTTTCCACAATTTCAAGTCATTTCTATAGGGGGTATATCAAAAATGTTTAAAATAAAGTTTGAAATTTCCGGTTTTGAATGAAGCATTCGCTTTGAGACATGATTTTAGCGCAAAATTAATTATTTTGTCAAAACTGGTCAAAATTTTCCCATAGTTTCAGAGGAATTTAATGAAACACTTTAATACCAAAATAATACCAAAATGTGCCATCCTGACTTAGAAAATTTTCCACAATTTCAAGTCATTTCTATAGGGGGTATATTAAAAATGTTTAAAATCGAGTTTGAAATTTCCGGTTTTGAATGAAAGCATTCGCTTTGAGACATCATTATAGCGCAAAATTAATTATTTTGTCAAAATTGGTCAAAATTTTCCCATAGTTGCAGAGGAATTTGATAAAATACTGTAATACCAAAAGAATACCAAAATGTGGTGTTCGATCATTGACAAATTCTGCAATTTTGCAATATCAAAACAATACCTTAAATTGGTATGATACCACATTTTGCTCTTGCATAATCCTTAAGACAAATTTTAAAGGGTCCAGGAATACCAAAATTTGGTATTGATACCAGAGAAAGGTATTATTACGCATTTCTCTTGTTATTTACCCATGCTCGGGTGGTGCGTGTATCGTGGTTCTCAAATTTATGAACAAAATTCACGATTTCGAGAATTGACCTTTTTTCCGTGTTTTGTAAGCATGATTTTTGAAGTACTTGATAATTTTCAATAGGACTTGAGTCAACTGTGGTCGGTGGAGCAGCGCGCACGCCTTGCAGGATTATTCGTGTTTCGAGCGTCATTTTTTCAGTTATTAGCGCCAATTGTGTTGCCTGCTTCAGTCGATTGCTTACAGAATTATTCGTGTTTCGAGCGTCCTTTTTTGAAAAATTGGTGTTAAAAAAAGCTCTTCCTATATCATCGTTGATCAGAAGGCACAGCGTCGGGTAAATTGTGCATTAATCTTTCGAGTAATGTGTACAAATTTCATGGTAAAAAAGTATTTTCTATAGAATCGTTTATGGAAAGACACGCTGGCATTTTGGATCATCGAGTTAATAGAGTATTAGCAAAATTATCATTTGTTAGATAATAACCGTTTATGAGTATTCTTGTGTGTTAACCATAAAGACCTTTCCATAGCATCGTTGCTCGGAAGGCTCGCCGACGGGTCGCTTAGAAGGCATCGAAAACCAATACATTATCCTACTAACCCAAAAAAAACTAATCACGTGATGCAACTTCAGTTATCGAACTAACATTCCTCCCTTTCGTTGAACTGCAGGCTTCATGGTTGGCTCCTACTGATCATTTTTGATTCATTGTTTAACTTCAGCTGATCTGTCAATAACGGAGTAGCAGCTCATTGGCAGTCAACCATGCTCATGCTCACAAAATGTTGTGTTTTCACTTCACGAGATCAAACGTACTTTATTAAACGACTTTGATAACATGTACCAACTTTATGAAACAATGTTCTGTAAACACTCAAACTACCAAGCGCGTGGAAAACTATGTTGATTCCATATAAAAACCGAGTATTCCGCGCGCTTGGTAGTTGTTGGTGTTAACAATCAGTGATTAAAGAATAGCATCTTAAAATGGGAAGCAATACAGTCTAGACTCAATTATCCGATGGTCTCGGATAAAATTCTCTCAAGGTAATCGAATCTTCTGATAAATTAGGTATTAGACTATTACAAACACACAAACAAACTCGCACTTTTGACAGTTTGCCTACTTTGTTTGTTTGCAGAAACGTCAATCTGCATACATTTCGCTTTGTTTGCGAGTTTGGCAAACTGTTAACCCTCTATTGCACAATTTTTTTTTGAATTTTTTTATTTTTCCCGTGTTTAGGAGGTCATTTTGAGCACATTTGTTCTACGAAGAACAACACTTCTTTTGTTTTATGTTTTTCTTGTTTCATTTTTAGTATTTTAATTTGCATCAATCTTGTTTGGCTTATGTTTGTTTTTGATAGTATTTGGCATATTCTACCACCTCCTATCATTACAATTTGCCTATCTTATTTTTTATGTTTTTACAGGCACTTTTTCAATTTTTTGTTTGTTTTTCACTTTTTCTGCCTTAAATTATTTAAATTGTAAAAAATGCATAGAGGCATAGTCTGGGACACTACAAAAATTACTGCATACTTCTTTTTACTTTACTTTACTCTAAAAAAATATAAATTTAAAAACATTGGCAAAGTCACATAAAACAAGTCAAACTTCCAACCCATAAACTTTCTAAAATTTTAAGAGTTCTTCTTTCCAATGCTTAAGGATTAAAATTTGGTTGAAACATTTATTTTTTGCGATTTTTTAAACCGAAGCCCGTTTAAAGGCGGGGTTGGGTTGTAGAGGGTTAAACATGAAAAATACGAGTTTGCTTGTTGGTTTGTCATAGTTTAAAACCTCCTTAAACGAATCACGATTTTTTCGATGTCTTGTTTTTTATTGTCAATCTTAAGCATGACCCATAAACTACGCTTAAGTGATTTAGAATTTATGACAAGATGGCGGTCAAAATGGCGGTGATGAAATTTTGAAAAATGCCTTTTGCTATTTATTTTGTGTTAAAAACAAGAAAATGACAAAAATACAAAAAAAAAGTTCGTGGTTCGATTATTTGAAGTCCCATACAAACCTTCGGACTATCGAAACTTGGGATAATCGAGGATTCGGACTGAGCTAACAAACTTTACGCGATGGCATCTAAACAGTGCTATCTGAAGAACTGGATTATTTAAGCAAAGTGACGAGTATCTATGTTTAAAAAAAACCCTAAATATATCCATTAAACATTCTTATTTTCTTTAAACACTTGAAGTTCAGCCGCCAACACAAATAGTCTCAAACAACAACAAAAAATTAAAAGACATAAAACTCTCGGCCATAAAAAACACCACACGCTGATTAAAAGACTTCGATAGAGGGTAGCATCATTTAAACGGTAGCGCCCCTTCCGAGTCTGCCTGCCGGACCAAACAGGCCGTCGGCCACCGGGACCGGGGAAATTTATGTCCCGGTGGGAGGGGACCGCCAGACGGAGGGACGAAAACATACTCACACGCGCCGATATTTATTGGGTGAAATTTATGGATTTCCTATCTCGATTGATAAAAATCTGCCCCGGATTAGGAGTCGGAGGAAAAGGAACCCCCTCCGAGTATAGACAGCGGAAAACGCCAGCCCGGTGACGACAAGTTACAATTTGTTTCCACTTTGAAGCAATATGACAGTATTTTGTTCAACTTCAGCCCGCGGAGTCGGATTTCAGCTATGGTGAGCAATCCGCGGTGGAATAATTTGCTTATTTGTGCGGTTCAATGAACTACCTGGCGGCGGCCAATTTTGTCGATTTGGCAAAACTTTTCAAGTCGCGCGGTTTACAACTTAAGGTAAAGGGCTTCGATTTGAGGTGTGTTTCCAAGGCGGTGTCATATGTTCGAGAAAAGTCGTTGGTAACAACTTTGAGCGACACTGCTGAACTGGTCAATTTTCAGTAAAAATTGTTTGTTCGTAAAGTACAGTTTGGGAGGAAGAAGAAAAACTTGCGATGGGACCTTTTTAGGGTTGTTATTTGAAGTCGAACTATTCTCTTCTTTCGGGATTAAATTTAACTTCCAATGGATCACATAGTATAATTATTTGATAATTTTATGCTTAATCCAAATAACACTAATAACATTAATTTGAAAAAGAAATAAATCACTCAAAAATTGGCGAACAATTTATCCAACTTCCGCGTCACCCCTCGTCGCTCGTCCATAATTGTCCTGATGGGCGAAATGAAGATCTCATCCGCTGAAAGGACGACCGGGGATAAAAAAAACACACTCGCAGGCACCAAAAGTGTCCTATAGTGTGCAAGGACGAAAAAAATTGAAACGCATTATTACTGGCTGATGTTTGGACGAGCGTAAACATTTTATTGTCCCAGACTGATAGCAAAGTATATCCCACCCACGACACCACCCTCTCCTATCAAACCGGGGTTTGGAAGAGGGGGAGGCAAAAACTCCCACAATAGGCCAAGATGATACCCCTAATGAGCTCAGCAGGAGAAAAAACGGCCCAAGTCCTTTATGCGTTTAAGCCACTCTACTGGTACTCGGGCTCGGGCGTTTTTTTTCATCCTGTTACGGAGAAGGGGAAGCACCATATTCCGTAGCTAGGGCCAAGGGAACCATTCAGCCACAACAAAGCCAAAGGGACACTTCTTGCACCACACTGCCGGACGGGGGATGGTGGAAACTGGATCAGAGCAAATCTTTCAAGACATCAGAGGCACACGCAAAAAAGTAAAACAATAAAATGTGATTTTACCAAATTGGATATCGGGTTTTCCTATTTTTTTCGGTTCGATCGATTGGAACTAAATTCAAAGACTATCGACCCTAATTTTGGGTCTTCGTTTTTTTCTATTTTGATTTTCAGATGCGCTCAAATCGATTTCATTTGGAGAGTCTGTCCTTTGTGGCTCGTAACTTTCTTCAAAAAATGGCCAGTGGGGCCCAGCACACATGTGCATAGTTTCGTGTCATACGTGCCGGACAAGATAGCACTTGATGGGTCGGACTTGGGAAAATGAGTGTTTTATGGCACTCCGAAGTATTTAAATTCGTTGATTGCTTACGCAGTTTTACGATTAACTTTATTGTCCTGAGCAGATAATGTTAAGTCAAAAGGCAATCTTGTTTGATCCTAGGTGTTTTGGATCTTTTTTTTATATTCAAATGTAAAGCAAGAAGAAAAAAATGGTGATCTATTGTTGTTGAACAATCAGTCACATGGGTAATTCTCCGCCAACTCACACAGCAGTTGCCCCGACCCCTCTTCGATTTGCGTGAAACTTTGTCCTAAGGGGTAACTTTTGTCCCTGATCACGAATCCGAGGTCCGTTTTTTGATATCTCGTGACGGAGGGGCGGTACGACCCCTTCCATTTTTGAACATGCGAAAAAGGAGGTGTTTTTCAATAATTTGCAGCCTGAAACGGTGATGAGATAGAAATTTGGTGTCAAAGGGACTTTTATGTAAAATTAGACGCCCGATTTGATGGCATACTCAGAATTCCGAAAAAACGTATTTTTCATCAAAAAAACACTAAAAAAGTTTTAAAAATTCTCCCATTTTCCGTTACTCGACTGTAAAAAATTTTGGAACATGTCATTTTATGGGAAATTTAATGTACTTTTCGAATCTACATTGTCCCAGAAGGGTCATTTTTTCATTTAGAACAAAACTTTTCATTTTAAAATTTCGTGTTTTTTCTAACTTTGCAGGGTTATTTTTTAGAGTGTAACAATGTTCTACAAAGTTGTAGAGCAGACAATTTCAAAAATTTTGATATATAGACATAAGGGGTTTGCTTATAAACATCACGAGTTATCGCGATTTTACGAAAAAAAGTTTTGAAAAAGTTGGTCGTCATCGATCATGGCCGTTCATGGTCACCCGCGACAGACACGGACGACGAAACAAAGAGAAACGCAAAAAGTAACTTTTTCAGAACTTTTGCCTTCCTCACTGAGGTAAGGCTATAATCCTGCTCTAAAAATGAACTTTTTATTAAAAGCTCAAAGACCCACCTTCATGTATACATATCGACTCAGAATCGAAAACTGAACAAATGTCTGTGTGTGTGTATGTGTGTGTGTATGTGTGTGTGTATGTGTGTGTGTATGTGTGTGTGTATGTATGTATGTGACTAAAATTCTCACTGAGTTTTCTCAGCACTGGCTGAACCGATTTTGATCAAACCAGTTGCAATCGACTTGGTTTAGGGTCCCATACATCGCTATTGAATTGTTTGAAGTTTCGATAACTAGTTCAAAAGTTATGTATAAAAATGTGTTTTCACATATATCCGGATCTCATTTTAATGCATGTAAACGATGTCCGGATCCATCATCCGACCCATCGTTGGTTAGGTAATTGCAAGACCTATCCAACGAGTCCACAACATTGAAGATCTGGCAACCCTGTCTCGAGTTATGACCACTTAAGTGATATTTATGTACTTTTTTGAAGCCGGATCTCACTTAAATGCATGTAAACGATGTCCGGATCCATCTTCCAACCCATCGTTGGTTAGGTTATTGAAAGACCTTTCTAAAGAGTCCACAACATTGAAGATCTGGCAACCCTGTCTCGAGTTATGACCACTTAAGTGATATTTATGTACTTTTTTGAAGCCGGATCTCACTTAAATGTATGTAAACGATGTCCGGATCCATCTTCCAACCCATCGTTGGTTAGGTAATTGCAAGACCTTTCCAAATAGTCCACAACATTGAAGATCTGGCAACCCTGTCTCGAGTTATGACCACTTAAGTGATATTTATGTACTTTTTTGAAGCCGGATCTCACTTAAATGTATGTAAACGATGTCCGGATCCATCTTCCAACCCATCGTTGGTTAGGTAATTGAAAGACCTTTCCAAAGAGTCCACAACATTGAAGATCTGGCAACCCTGTCTCGAGTTATGACCACTTAAGTGATATTTATGTACTTTTTTGATGCCGGATCTCACTTAAATGTATGTACACGATGTCCGGATCCATCATCCGACCCATCATTGATTAGGTAATTGAGAGACCTTTACAACGAGTCCACAACATTGAAGATCTGGCAACCCTGTCTCGAGTTATGACCACTTAAGTGATATTTATGTACTTTTTTGAAGCCGGATCTCACTTAAATGTATGTAAACGATGTCCGGATCCATCTTCCAACCCATCGTTGGATAGGTAATTGAAAGACCTTTCCAAATAGTCCACAACATTGAAGATCTGGCAACCCTGTCTCGAGTTATGACCACTTAAGTGATATTTATGTACTTTTTTGAAGCCGGATCTCACTTAAATGTATGTAAACGATGTCCGGATCCATCATCCAACCCATCGTTGGTTAGGTAATTAGAAGACCTTTCCAAAGAGTCCACAACATTGAAGATCTGGCAACCCTGTCTCGAGTTATGACCACTTAAGTGATATTTATGTACTTTTTTGAAGCCGGATCTCACTTAAATGTATGTAAACGATGTCCGGATCCATCTTTCAACCCATCGTTGGTTAGGTAATTGAAAGACCTTTCCAAAGAGTCCACAACATTGAAGATCTGGCAACCCTGTCTCGAGTTATGACCACTTAAGTGATATTTATGTACTTTTTTGAAGCCGGATCTCACTTAAATGTATGTACACGATGTCCGGATCCATCATCCGACCCATCATTGATTAGGTAATTGAGAGACCTTTCCAACGAGTCCACAACATTGAAGATCTGGCAACCCTGTCTCGAGTTATGACCACTTAAGTGATATTTATGTACTTTTTTGAAGCCGGATCTCACTTAAATGTATGTAAACGATGTCCGGATCCATCTTCCAACCCATCGTTGGTTAGGTAATTGAAAGACCTTTCCAAATAGTCCACAACATTGAAGATCTGGCAACCCTGTCTCGAGTTATGACCACTTAAGTGATATTTATGTACTTTTTTGAAGCCGGATCTCACTTAAATGTATGTAAACGATGTCCGGATCCATCATCCAACCCATCGTTGGTTAGGTAATTAGAAGACCTTTCCAAAGAGTCCACAACATTGAAGATCTGGCAACCCTGTCTCGAGTTATGACCACTTAAGTGATATTTATGTACTTTTTTGAAGCCGAATCTTAATTAAATGTATGTAAACGATGTCCGGATCCATCTTCCAACCCATCGTTGGTTAGGTAATTGAAAGACCTTTCCAAAGAGTCCACAACATTGAAGATCTGGCAACCCTGTCTCGAGTTATGACCACTTAAGTGATATTTATGTACTTTTTTGATGCCGGATCTCACTTAAATGTATGTACACGATGTCCGGATCCATCATCCGACCCATCATTGATTAGGTAATTGAGAGACCTTTACAACGAGTCCAAAATATTGAAGATCTGGCAACCCTGCCTCGAGTTATGACCACTTAAGTGATATTTATGTACTTTTATGAAGCCGGATCTCATTTTAATGTATGTAAACGATGTCCGGATCCATCATTCGAACCACCGTTGATTAGGTAATTGAAAGACCTTTCCAAAGAGTCCACAACATTAAAGATCTGGCAACCCTGTCTCGAGTTATGACCACTTAAGTGATATTTATGTACTTTTTTGAAGCCGGATCTCACTTAAATGTATGTAAACGATGTCCGGATCCATCATCCAACCCATCGTTGGTTAGGTAATTAGAAGACCTTTCCAAAGAGTCCACAACATTGAAGATCTGGCAACCCTGTCTCGAGTTATGACCACTTAAGTGATATTTATGTACTTTTTTGAAGCCGAATCTTAATTAAATGTATGTAAACGATGTCCGGATCCATCTTCCAACCCATCGTTGGTTAGGTAATTGAAAGACCTTTCCAAAGAGTCCACAACATTGAAGATCTGGCAACCCTGTCTCGAGTTATGACCACTTAAGTGATATTTATGTACTTTTTTGATGCCGGATCTCACTTAAATGTATGTACACGATGTCCGGATCCATCATCCGACCCATCATTGATTAGGTAATTGAGAGACCTTTACAACGAGTCCAAAATATTGAAGATCTGGCAACCCTGCCTCGAGTTATGACCACTTAAGTGATATTTATGTACTTTTATGAAGCCGGATCTCATTTTAATGTATGTAAACGATGTCCGGATCCATCATTCGACCCACCGTTGATTAGGTAATTGAAAGACCTTTCCAAAGAGTCCACAACATTAAAGATCTGGCAACCCTGTCTCGAGTTATGACCACTTAAGTGATATTTATGTACTTTTTTGAAGCCGGATCTCACTTAAATGTATGTAAACGATGTCCGGATCCATCATCCAACCCATCGTTGGTTAGTTAATTGAAAGACCTTTCCAACGAGTCCACAACATTGAAGATCTGGCAACCCTGTCTTGAGTTATGACCACTTAAGAGATATTTATGTACTTTTTTGAAGCCGGATCTCACTTAAATGTATGTAAACGATGTTCGGATCCAACATCCGACCCATCGTTGGTTAGGTAATTGAAAGACCTTTCCAACGAGTCCAGTATTTTTCTAGATCTAAAAAAATAGCTGAAATATTTGTCCAAACCACGCATATTACCCATTGTTGGTAAAAAGTGAGGAAGGCATCAACCACATAGGTGGATTAAGTTAGTTTTTTTCGTAAAATCGCGATAACTCGTGATGTTTATAAGCAAACCCCTTATGTCTATATATCAAAATTTTTGTAATTGTCTGCTCTACAACTTTGTAGAACATTGTTACACTCTAAAAAATAACCCTGCAAAGTTAGAAAAAACACGAAATTTTAAAATGAAAAATTTTGTTCTAAATGAAAAAATGACCCTTCTGGGACAATGTAGATTCGAAAAGTACATTAAATTTCCCATAAAATGACATGTTCCAAAATTTTTTACAGTCGAGTAACGGAAAATGGGAGAATTTTTAAAACTTTTTTAGTGTTTTTTTCGATGAAAAATACGTTTTTTCGGAATTCTGAGTACGCCATCAAATCGGGCGTCTAATTTTACATAAAAGTCCCTTTGACACCAAATTTCTATCTCATCACCGTTTCAGGCTGCAAATTATTGAAAAACACCTCCTTTTTCGCATGTTCAAAAATGGAAGGGGTCGTACCGCCCCTCCGTCACGAGATATCAAAAAACGGACCTCGGATTCGTGATCAGGGACAAAAGTTACCCCTTAGGACAAAGTTTCACGCAAATCGAAGAGGGGTCGGGGCAACTTTTCCCGATTTCGTGTGAGTTGGTAGAGAATTACCCACATAGTAAAAAAAATAAAAAATATGATTTTTTTAAAACACATTTTCATGCATTTTCTAAAAAAAACCATGTAAACGTTGCCCAAAGGTGTGACAATTTGAGGTTATAACGAATTAACAACAAGAAATACCTTATATGGTATACCTATAGATATCATCCGGAGTTCGTTTTTCGTTATATCGTGTCGGTAGGGCAATACGACTCCTTCCACTTTTTTTTATTTTTATAAATTTGGTGTCAATGGAACTTAAAAGCAAATTTTAAATTGCACGCTCAATTTGATGGCCACAAAAAAAATCATCGGTAATAGGTCCTAACATTATTTAAAAATATCGTTGATAATGTAATTATATGAGGAATTTAAAGTACTTTTTAAATCTGCATTGACCAAGATGGACATTTTTTTATTTAGACCAAATATTTTCATTATAAAAATAGGTACGTAGAGACACATTTAAGAGAATTAATTTTTTTTCATTTTTTTTTTGTTGTAGAACAGGCAAAACAAAGTGTATATGATAGTTGCTGGACTTTTTGATAAAATCATTTGCAAAAAAATGGTAGAATTTAACAAATGAAAAACTGGAAAATATTACAATTTTATTATAAATTAATTTTTTTTCAACGTTTTCTTTCCTGAGGATAAAGCAAGTACTGAATAAAAATACAAATTTCGTTCTTTTAACAGTACACAAACCAGAACAAATGTGCTCGGATCGGACTCCAAATTGGACTGGACATATTTAGACCCGTATTTTTTGTTTGGTCGGTAGGAAACCTACGCCGTGTTAGGGTGGTTCAGAAATAGTACACTGAAAAAAAACCAATTCTCGAAGTCGTGAATTAAATTCACGACTGCGAGAACCACGAAGGAATATATTCACGTTTATGGTGCAATACTCGTGAATAAATTCCTTCGTGGTTCTCACATTCGTGAACTTAATTCACGATTACGAGAATTGATTTTTTTCTGTGTATTTTCTAAGATATTCACACAAAAAAACACATTTAAAAAATAACCCTCAGCACTGTTTTAACCAAATTCAGTCCTTCCTGCAGACGAAAGGTAATTAGTTTTAGAACTCGAAGAACTTATGTTTGGAAATTATTTTTATCTGATTTCTCGAAATATTTTACCTAAGATAGTAAAACTATTTCCCATTGAGTCGATGTGGGTCGAGATCGAGCCTGAATCGAGTCGAGGTTCGAGCCAAAATTTTCATTGGGGTTTTGAGAATGCAAATGATCTAAGATTACCAAAACTGCGATAAGTTGAAATTTTAATAGATGGATGGTTGATACATTTGAGGGGGATAAAATGTTTTTATTTGAAAGACGTCTCTATTTATATGCAACTGATGTTAAGCATAAATTTTTTTTTCCCCTTCTTTTTCTGGAAAAAAAATTGTAAAATTACCCAATATGTTACTAATAATTTGTTTTGTTTTTGCTTGCTCTTATCTGAAGTGTAAACTAACAGGATATCGTTTCATTAAAATCACAATTACAATCTAAAATATGTGCTTGAATTTGTTACTGAATTTTAAAATGAATCATAAAAACTGATTGAGAAAATGGCGTATTTGGGTTATTGCAAATCCGAAAAACATATTTTTTTTAATGTTTTGCCAACAGTTGAGAAACTATAAATAGCATTAATATATAAAACATATTACATTTGCAAGAAACAAAGTATAGATCGATAACATCGACGTTGTCGTGCTTTCTTGTCGCACGTCGCTTTTGACATAACGCGTTTTAATGTTAGACTCGTATAAATAAAAAAAATAGAGCACACAATGTAAACAATAACAAACCCGTTTTCTTTGATTGGCCATTATGTGAATTGTCCCGAAGTTTGGTTGAATTTGGTTGCCGGCTTCCCGATTTATAATTACAAATGTATACGGTTGTTGGGCATGTACGTGTGTCAAACGCGTTCTAACCTAAAAACCCTTTGCCCATTTGTCGCACTTACAGCAATTTTCAGGGTGTGTCATGATTGAAGCTTCTTTCATATGAAGAACGACAACAATGCAGGTAGTTTTTTCGCTTTTCATTTAGGATTGAAATATAATTTTTGAAGATCAAAAGTAAGGCATTGAGAGCTGCACAAAATTGCGTTCTTAACTTAAGTTCGGCCAAATGCACGTTCGTCAAGATTGCCCGACAACGACGACATAACAATATTTCCTTTGCTTGAATCAAACCAGTTTAGAACAGATCAATCTATCATGAATTGTTTTACACTTGTTCAAAACCCAGCATTGATTAGTGTTCACTTGGCCGCAGCTGGGGGGGAAATCGCGGAAATACAATTTTATGCATCGTCGCAACCATCATACATTTCCGCGCGACCTAAAAAGAAGAAAAAAGGGCATCATGATTGAGATGTGTGTTCTGCGTTTTTCCCTTCCAGAAGGAAACAAAAGTGGCGTAGGAAAAATCGAACACCATTCTTTCAATCGAGCGTGCAGGATGCGGGTGGAAAACTACACGTTCCACCTTCAGAATATTCCGTATCCCGCCCCGGGGGCTAAACACTGGGGCCAAGCTAACGAGCATGCCTTATTTGAAAGTGTTGCAGCACAAAAGTAACACTTTGCTAGTGCCTGCCACCAACCCGATCTTGGGGAGCAGAAGCAAAAAACCAAGTGAACTTAAGGTACATATTTGAAAGGGGAAAAGAACACACGTGTGAAAACGTGCATGAATCGGAATCGAATCATGCGGAAAATGAAACCCAAGGTATTTCGGAAAATTCGAATCAAGCCAATTTTGGAACTGCACCAGTTGTGGGATTGGTAGAGAAGCAAGAAAAGGCTTAGAAAGCGTGCTTGAATTTGGAATTGTCTCTTGATTGATTTTTTTTCCATTTTTTTTAAATTAAATTTGTTTTAAAAACAATGGTATTAATATTAATTCTCATGTCTAATTTTGTTTTGTTTTTATGAATATTACCACATTTGATGAAAATGCTAACCTTTATTGAATACAATGGTTTAATCCAATCTCTCGTTGATTTTTGAAACGAAAGACAAATGATTAATTACTAACGCAACGTTTTACAGTATAATTTGACAAAACAGTTATTTCATTGGAATCCGTTATTTCTCACAAACGAACAAAAATAAATTAAAAAAAACTGGTTCTTGAAAATATCTACCTAATCCTATTTTTTCTAATTTTCAATTCAGTGACAAATTTATAAAGAAAAATAATGTTGTTGTATGCATACAACATGGGATGACTATCAATCGAACGATTGCACGGGATTGTGCCTTCAATTAACTTATTAGCTCAATTTTGCCAACAATCGACCGGCGCAAAGACCGGCACACGATTAGTCGAGGAAATAAATTTGAAATTATAATAAGAAATTGAATGGCTATAACTTACCCAGTCCCGATTCCGAAGGAAATCGGCCGCTCGTAAATTCCAATTCATTTCGGTGGCAATTCTCGTTGTCTTCGACTAATACACAGATAGCAGCAGCAGCAGGCAGCATCGACTGTAATATGATTTGTGTAAATTTACTTCCGCCTCTAATGGCAAAGGGCAAACGTTACTTTGGCCTTCCGGTGGCGGCACCAATCTTCTTTATTCTGGCAATTAGGAAAGCGAAGCAAATCGAACCTAATTTCCGATAGGAATTTTAGTGTCGCCAAGACGGAATGGAATCATCAGCTTCGGCTACGATTTTGCGTTGCGTTGCTGGTCTAGATGAGAACCTTGGGGTTTTATATCTGATTATTTTGGTCGATTTTCTTGGCAGTACGCAAAAGCTATAAAGATTGGGGTGTAATTTTGTACTTAGTCTCACATATTTTGGTAAAATAATATAATTGAAAACACATTTTTTAAATAATTGTTAATTCAACAATTGTTCCGTCAGCAAATTTCTGGTCGACTTGCATTAACTTCATCAGTCGAGTGTAAATAATTATGCTCAAATATTGAACGTTCCACGTGTATCCTTCTGGGAGCAGCTCATCGATGCTCATCTCCAGCACGACACCCGTCAGGATCTTGTACGCACTCTACGGACCAACATTCGGCTGGGAATTTGCGGTGAACCACGAACCCGGTTGGTTTAACCCTTTTTCGTTGCTGGAACAAGTTAAACAATCAACGGAACGCATGCAAATCGACGGAACCACCATTCCATCCCCCTCTCTGGCTCTGTTTAATTATCAGTCGCATTGATGGAAAGTCAACACCGAACGTTGGTTGGTGGGATTTTGTGGGACGATCTCTCTTGGATGTAGTATTGAAGAGATTGAATAATTGTTGATGAGCGATGTGGACGTAACAAATCGTCAGGTAAACATTTCAAATAAATTAAAAATATAATATGAAATTTATGATAATCACCTACCTACAACAAAACTTCGACATTCGCGTCGAAGTAATAAACGAATTGTACAACATTTTAAGCAATTAGGTATCAAATGTTAGACAATGAACATTGCATAGTGGCAGATACCAGGTTTTTCTCAGGAGACAGGCCGATCGGTTGACGTGGAAGTGTTCCTTTTGCACCGAGTTTGTCAGGAACCGAACGCACGGATGAAAAACAGACCGTTTTTTTGCTTTTTAGCTGATTATTGAAGGTTTGCTCAGTTGCTGTCTTTAAATTTGGTCGTAGAAGGCGTAGATTGCGAGATAAAATTTTGATGTCTTGGGTTGACAAGCACAGCAAATTTTAAAATGCCAAAAAAATCCCAAAAATATGAGTGTCACATTTTAGAAACACACTAATTGTGAACCACCCTAATTTTCAACCAGACCAAAAGTTGCTCCTTCCTATTTGCAACAACTCTTTTGAAGACACAAAGTTTTATTTTTTTATCGGAAATCCATTTTCCCCATAATTTTGCGATCTGGACCACTGTGCATTGTTAGCACGGTGTGTTTCGTAGAACAAACTTAAGATAAAAAAAATGGGCAGGTCTGATATTTGGCACCATGAAAGAAGAGCTCTTTCGGGCAATTTGGTGCACAGAGATATTTCGTCAGGAAGTCTAGAGCAACTTTTTTTTGAAGACATTTTTTTTTTCAATTTTATAGGTCGCTAAAAATCGATGGATTCATGTACATTAGGGGGGTCTTAGTTCGGGCTTACTCGGGGCAACCCCCTGAAATTAAAGATTGACCCATCACTAGGCTAAATTCCAGCTCATTCTGACCACGGGAACCCCTTCCTCTAAGCCCTTAAAATTTATATGGAAAAAATCGTATGGAGAAAAGCAACTGTTCCAGTATTTTACCTGTAGAAGGCGCGGAAATTGTCATTTTTGGAGGGTAATAACAATTTGCAAAAAATCCTAAAAATATGGTGTTTTTGCAAAAGTTTTTCCAAATTTGATGAAGATTTTAGTTCCGAGAATTACATAGAATTGGATAGTTATTGTGCCTTTCACACGTAAAAAATGAAACATTTGTTTTACTCCATACATTTTGACGATTTTTTCCATACAAACTTTAAGGGTTTAGAGGGAGGGGTTCCAGTGGTCAGAATGAGCTCAAATATGGAATTTAGCCTAGTGATGGGCCAATCTTTTAATTCAGGGGGTGGCCCAGAGGAAGCCCAGATTTGGACCACCCTAATGTACATGTCAATCAAATTTCTTATAAATATGCATTAAAAGACTCAAAATTACATACTTGACCAATATTTGAACTCCAACAAGAAGTTTCCGAAAACTTACCAGATTTCTATAGGGACCTACATAGGGAAATGTAATGTTCGGGGAGAAATTTCAAACACCCAAAGTCATTCAAATTTAAGGTTGAAAAACTTGTAGTTTTTCTTTGGTGCTGGCACTTTTCTTGTTCCGAACAAGCACAAACATAACAAAAACTACCAGATTATTATCAACAACAGTTTTACAATACTTGTGATTGTTATAAGTCTCTTTTTTGCCAAAATTATTTTAAATTGATTCCGAACTTGTTCTTGCATGATCTTGTTGCTTGATTGGAACCCAGATTTGACAGTTCGATTGGAACCCTGACAGTAACATTTCGCCTCTCCATATCGAGCTGTCAAATCGCAACATGGAGTTAAACTTTCTGTGCAGATGCTGTGAAGCTTACCAAGGCTTTTCAAAAAGTTTAACTCCATGTTGCACGCACACACTCTCACTTTTAATTTCTCGATAGGCTCTCTAGATTTCTAGCTTTCTTTGAAATTTTCCCAAATTTAAAACTGGAAGCATTAAAACGACTAAAAAAAATCTTTACATTGCACATTTCATCATGAAAATATTGCAACATTTTGCCAGAATAAAATGTTAGCCAATAAACAATGCTAAACTTAAAGTATTTCATTAAAAAGCTATTTATTACTTAACAGGTTCCTAATATTTTTCAATTCTCTGCTGAAAACTCATTTGACAGAGTGTGTCAAACAATCAACAGTTAAAATTTGACTAAAATGGGATCGCAGAACTTGAATTTGATGGAAAATGTGTAAAAAAACGATTATTTTTTTGTTTTTGATTCGATTATCCGAACTTCCCAATTGGGATAATCGAACTTCGGGTAATCGAAACTTCGGATAATCGAGGCTAAACTGCGAAGGATTTAGTTCTAGGGACCTACATAGGGAAATGAAATGTTCTGGGAGAATTTTCAAACACTCAAAGTCATTCAAATTTAAGGTTGAAAAACTTATAGTTTTTCTTTGGTGCTGGCACTTTTCTCGTACCGAACAAGCACAAACATAACAAAAACTATCAGATTATTATCAACAACAGTTTTACAATACTTTTGATTGTTATAAGTCTCATTTTTTTTGCCAAAATGATTTTAAATTGATTCCGACCTTGTTCTTACATGACCTTGTTGCTCGATTGGAACCCCGATTTGACAGTTCGATTGGAACCCTGAGAGTGACATTTCGCCTCTCCATATAGGCTCTCTATTTAGTTCCCGTTTGTGTGTAGCGACCAGCTGTTTCAAATTGCTGGTAACATGCAAACATGAAATACCAAAGACTACAAGCTGACAATCGCAAAGAACTTTAGCACGTTAGGGGAAAGTGGGGCAAGTGTAACAAGCTAAGGAAATGCTCGTTATAACCCATTAAACAGTTAAAAAATCTGTCGGATTTTATTATAATCATCTTATTCTAGGTCTTGACTAAGACTTTGTTTAAACAAGTTTTTAAAAAATCCTGTTTTTTAATGTGAAAAATTGATTTTAAAATTTTTGATTTTCCGTACGTTCTTCTCAACTAGTGGGGCAAGACGAGCAACCCGTTGGGGCAAGAGGAACAATGCATGAAAAAATATGGTAATTTGCTAACAATTGAACTGTTATCACTTAGATACATCAGATTAGAATGTATTTGAATGGTTTCTTCCATTTTTAGATTAAATAATAATATTTTACTAAAAATTTTATCGTTTTTACGAAAAAAAATACTACTTCGATGATAAATAGTAAATTTTCATAATATCACTATACTTTGTATGTACATTTTTTTTAACGATTGTTTATCAGTTTTTAAGTACTTTCATGTATTTATTTCCCAATAAAATATGTTGTTGCAGCAATTCGTAATTTTTTCCATACTAAAAATCCATATGGTACACTTGCCCCACCTGAACAAGATTTTTTAAAAGCTCTCAACAAAAATAACCAAAAGTTAAATCATACTTTGTAATAGGTGCATGTCATTTGTAGGGACACTACTAATCTAGGAAAAATAGCATTTTGATAAAGTGAGCCTTAAAACAAACCCTAAGCCTTATTTTGTACTTTCCAAATATTATAAGAAAACAAAGGTTTCGAAAAAAACTTCATTAAATCTTATGCTCCGTGGCGTTTACGTCATTTTGGCGGTTATGTGGTAGTAGAATCAGCTAATTGCATTGCTAGCAACAATTCCTCATACTGGAAATAATCAAAATTGTACAAATTACGGCCGTAGGAGCGATTGTTCCTCTTGCCCCATATGGTCGTCTTGCCCCACCTTCCCCTACATCGTCGCCAAACACCTTCAAAGCGTTTCGTATTTTCGCTCAGTCTGACAATTTTAATTTTCTTATGAGAACTCGGCAGCTTTTCAATTCAGCCACGCTGGCACAAAATTGAATTTCAATACCATGGTGGACATCCTCGCCGAAGTAGCGTTACATGAAATTTGGTAAACGCCAATAAGCGACAATAACTTGAGCCCGATGCAATTCGTTTGGCGCTGTATATTGCTAGCCGGCCAAGTGTTAATCACCTTTTCGGAGTCAATCGATCCGATCGGACCATTGCGATGAGGGGCCGGTCGCCAGCTCATGAGCCAAGTTCGATGGCTTTGGCGCGGTGACGTCGCGAGCAGCTCCATGTAGACTGGCGCGTGTAAAGTGTTGGGTGTACAAAGTTGCCACCTCAGGACTTCTGGTAGCTTTCCGATGGGTTCTCGATCGCCGCTCCGAAGGTCGATCGATTTTCAGCAACTTGAGCGTTTTGCTGGAAAAGGCTGGCGTCACAAGGGCTTTACGTCACGTACACAGCGCGGCATAGTTCGCGTTGACCATCAGTGAACTCGAGCTAGTTCAAGGACTGTTCTAGAACAAATCACTGCTGCCTCGGAAACGCCTCAAGTTGCGACCTTGCGTGGAATCTGTCCGAAAATGTAAGTAAACTGCTGTCCACCTTCTGTAAATACCAATTTGTCAAACAGCATCAGAAACACGTAACCGTAATTACCACTATCGATCCCGGGGACCGGCTCGTTACCACATTTCCGTCGTACCCGAGTGGACATGTCGATATCGTTAGCTTACCTGCCCGGCCCGTCTGCAAACAGCAGGAACTGAGTAAATCGAATAAAAACCAACTTGATAGGTGAAATAAAAGTACGACAACTGAGGGGGGTAAGATGGGGCCAAACGGGGACGTCACCAGAATATCAAACGGATGCAATCTCAACTCATCATTAGGTCCGGTCCAGGCTGTCCAGCGAGAGTCCCACGGACTTCACCAACAGAGTGCCGATTGGAACCGATAGTCGAACGTTGTACAAATAATAAGGGTGCCAATAATGTTTTATACATGATTGGGAGGGAATTGGCTCCGGATTTCGGTAAAGACAGACAAAAAATAAGAAAAAATACTTCTCAACGGAGAGGACGTGTGTGTGTGTGCAATTGAGACGTCCGAACCGGATAAAGTCGTGGAAAAATAAACCGAATCGATGGCGACACAAATACCAGCAGTGGATGGGGACCAGCCAGGAACATTAAATAGATTGTCACCCAGCTCGCAAGTACCGGGATGGGAGGTGAAATTAAATGACCGATCCTGTCAGAGGAGAGGAGAAAAAACACACACACAGTCGGTTGTGTGACGGTGAGACGTGCCGAGCATAAAGGACATTCTAGCACTCAATGCTTCATTGAATTATCTTCATATCACGAATTATGACGATGATGGGTGGTGAGGGAGTGTGTGTGGGTCTTGTCGAATTGTATAAAATATGTGACATAGTTTGTTTTTAAAATATAAGTTCAAACTGATGCTCTACTAGATCGGGAATTCAATTCTCGGCTTGGACAAACACAACTAGTGATAACTCCCCTTCTCGATTCGATTGTTTATTAAAATAAAGGTAGATTTCGTCAAAAGCTGGATAAGAAAGGAAGAAAGGTACCAACGACCGAAAGGTTGAATAAGTACCGTAATCTGGGGTGAATCGGGACTACAGTATGAATAGGGACAGCAGTTTTTAGACCACTTAAAGCTTTTAAATTTGGAAATGGATGTACACATTTTGTTGGCCTGAGTCTGTTCTAACCGAAACCAACCAGAAAAATCAAAATATTGTGTCCCAATTCGGCCCATGTGTCCCGATTGACTCCAGTTTACGGTATCGCAATTTGTTATTTTTGCACGCACTGCTCTATACACAAAAATTTCACTTTTGCTCTGAGTCAGTACGAGCAACACTCTGGTACACGCTTTGAGTGCATTCACACCACACCCATCCCATTCCAAATCTAACCGAATGCGGTATATTGTTTTCCGTTCGATGTAACAATATGTGCCCAACAATTTATAGTATGGCTATCAACTTTAATTTGCATATTTGTAGTTTGAATTCAAAATCATCCTTTCCTCTAACTAGGGGAAATATACTCTTTCTAATCAAACACCTATCTTCGTCATATGGAGAGTTTGATGCTCGATTAAAGCTCCAAAAATACTATTTAGGCTTTAAACTTACCAGCAACAGCACCGCCTCGAGTAAGCACGAAAATTTATGCCACTTACTGGCCAAAAAGATTAAATTAAATGCACTTTTGATCATAATTTCTATTTTGCGAGACCATTTCTCATCATTTTGGTGGCACACACATCCACACGCAAGATCAGATGTTAACTGCTTAACGAAAGTCGCCATCAATATCTTTTCACTTGCGCTAACGATTTCAAAGCGCTTAAGATATAAAATTGCTTCCAACTACCGGCAACATGTTCTTTTGACCATTACTTAGTCACTCACTTGAAAAATAATCCCGAAAATATGTAAATAATTAGCAAGCACCAACAAAAAAACAAACGCGCTAAGTCTTTTGACGTTTCAATTTTGAATACCGATTCTAATCGAAGGCTGAAGAAAACCAAGCGTGGAGCGAAGGCAAATAAAGAACAAAGGGTGGCACCAACACCACCAACATGCTGGTGCAGCGCCTGATGGAGTGAGCAAGTGCTGCCAGGAAACTTTCGCTATAAATGCTACTTTTCGTGAGTGTTCGCTTAAAATTTCATCAATTTTGGCAGCACTAAGCAGACCCAAAAGAGCGCTGGAAGAAAAAAAGAACTAAGCTGAAAATAGAAAAATGGGCGTGGCCCAATGCACTTAACTGATTAGAATGCATTTTTGGAATATTTGTTTAAATACTTGTAAAAGGAATAGCATAACTTTTAATAAAAGTGAAAATAAACAGAAATGTTCACAAAAAGTTGCTCTACTCGTTGGTGTACTTGGTTTTAATGAATTTTAAGGAACAATCCAGATTATCCAGCATCATTCAAACATGACCGCTTATTAGGCTTAAAGTTATTATTTTGTAACTTTTTCCTTCAGTAGATTTACTCGATACTTTAAGCACCCGCCAACTCTGTTTCCAACTTTGAATTAATCAGTTGTTGAAAGGTAGTCCACATCTACGCTTGTGATAGTAACTTCACACAAGTAATGCTTAAACAACGAAATTAATGAAGTTAAATGAAAAAATGAATTCAAAAACTATGTATTTATTTTATTGTGTGTATGTTGTTTTCTCCTCAAAAATATGTTCAATTAAAAATATTTAAAACAAAAAATATTCTTCCAACTGAGATTCAATTAACTGCTAGTTTGTTAATTTTACTGCAGTAAAAAAGAATAATTTTGAAGAATAAACTACATGTATTTAGAAATGTGGTTTAAATTTTAAAGTTTAGGTGGTATCATATCAATTTCATTAGCTGATTCCCAATAATAAACAAGCCTCGAGAAATCGATATTCCCTAGTAGATCCAATCGCTCCGATATCCATAAATAACCAGACGCTACATAATGTTACACTTGTTCCTGATATAAATCAAAAGGGACACACGACACGCCAAAACTCCAAGGCCATGAATACCGGGGCCAAACGAGGGGTCAGTCGATCCAGTGGCAGCTGCTGGCAGCCCAGAAGGGGGTTGTCTAACTTTTCGCCGTTTCGTCACACTTCGGTTCCAACCCTCGGGGCCACTGACTGGTCGGTGGGACATCCGGCGGTGGGTCACCGGAAAACATCCGCCCAGACGGACGAAACTCCCCGGAAAAAAAGAGAGAAAGGGAAACAAAATCGAAGAAAAGCGATAAAAACATAATGAACTAATTGTCCTTGGGGACCGATTTATTATTTGTCTAAGATTTCCACCCGAACGGAATTGACACATCAACGGGGAAAAGTGTTCCGCTAGGGCTTTGGGCCGAAATCCGATACAAATGACCGCAAATTATGCGATCCCTTGGTGGGAATTAGAACCGCAGGCAAGTGTCACCACAAATGGCTGATTACTTCAGCTGACACGATTTCGCTGGTTGAATTTTCATTTCATCGACCTTCATGAAATTGAAGCCTAAACGGTCCCTAATCGATTGGGTCCATTATTTAAATTAGAAAAATAACAGCGACTCGCTTGACCAATCGTTGAACGTAGGTCGGGTCACCCAAAAAAGGGTAAATTTTCAAATCACCAAGTTACGGACAATTAAGAGAAAAAAATGTCGTTTCTATTTTTGCTCACACAAAAAATGGAACTTTTTACGAATAGGATGACGTCTAGCTCGTAATAAATTCCCATCACTCGGCCTTATCGTAGTTCGTATTTTCGCAGGATCCGGACATTGTCCAGCAGCAGCAGTCCGGAGACTCCGAAGAGTTGTGGCCAGGCGAAACCCATTTGGTCAATTTTTATGGAGTGGAATATGTGATAATGTGCACATGCACATTTGCAGAAGGATTCCCTCCGTGTGTCTCGATTGTCACTGTACCAGAACACATTTATTGTCCCCAGCAACCGGACACAAACCGGAATGGCGAAAGTGTGCCATTTTACCATTTTCAGTTTCAATTCAATCTGTGCGATCATCATCGTGGGGTTTATTTATATTTATTGCATCCTTTTGTGAGCTAGTACTAGTAGGGACTAGGCTACTACTGGCTGGACATTATTGTCACGTGGGTGTGTGATGAATGGTTGTCCTGCTTATTTTTGTTTTTTTTTTTTTTTTTTTTTTGAATAAAACAAACCTAGATGAACTGAAGGACTGTTTTAAGAAATATTATAAGAGTGGTCCAAATCGTACACCCGAAATTGGGCAGCAGTCGGCCGAGAGAATAACGGCCTCGACACGAGAGAACAGTGGAACCATTTACAATCTCAGAGAACACTGCTCGAGATTGCCGAGAGAATCATTTCCTTAAAAAAGTAAATCGTCAAAACAAAAAACAAAAAGTATTGTCTACGGGAATCGAACCGGGGACCTTTGGCAGACTAACTCAATGAGTAAAGTGGTCCGAAATCAATGTATGACTCTTGTTCGAAATTTACTATTCCAATTTCATGGTGTGAGTTGGTGGCATTATTATTTCGAATTTCGGGACCATCCATAAACCACGTGAAAATTTTTTTATGAACCTCTTACCCACCCCCCTCGTGAACAATTGTCCATACAAAAAAAAAACTTTTTGTATGGATCGTGGACAATCGTCAATTTGGCTCGAAATCTCCCAAACTGTCAAAAAGTGCAAGTTTTTTTGTCTCTAGAGGAGTTTGTATATTTTCGTACAACCTTGATCTTACCAGTTACTTTAAGTGTCTCGTTCAAGAGACAGGGTTGCCAGATATTCGGACCATATGAATAAAATTAAAGGTCTTTTAAATAATAATTTTTAAGTGGATACCGTATAACCTAGTTTGAATGAGGTTGAAAAATAAGTTCGGCACATACGGCGTAAAACAACATGAAAATAACACTTAAATGGCTATTACTTGAAACAAGGTTGCCATATCTTCACAGCTCATGAATAATTGGGAAAGTCTTTCAAATACCTTTCCAACGATGGGTTACATGATGGTACCGTTCAGCACTTTCATTGAAGTTACTGAGATCCGGCGTCAAAAATGCGTGAAAATTGCGAATAAATCTTGAGACAGGGTTGCCAGTTCTTTAAAAAAAATCAATGTCGATCTAGATGAAAGGATTTTAGACTAACCTCATCTAACTATCCTATTTTGACAATTATACTGGTCATACAAAATGGGCAAAAAGAGATTTCTAAACGATTAAACGTCTTAAGCAAAGTTGTAAGTTATGATAAGGACTTTTCAGAAAAATAAATAGTTTTTTTTTATTTGAAGAAAAACAATGTAAATTGGAAAATGTGGAAGTGTAAACAAAGAGTCTGCTCCAAATCCTGCTTCCTAAATTTTCTGTTCTTCTCGATCGACGAAACGAGCTACTTTTCATCGCCAGTTATAACAATATTGAAATAGTAGTTTATGCAACAAGTTGCAAAAAGAGGATTTTTTCAGCACGAGTCGTACATTTATCCAACGAGGTTCACCGAGTTCGATAAATACGAAGAGTGCTGAAAAAATCAAGTTTTGCAACGAGTTCCATACAACATTTTTTGCAATTCCAAAAAACACACACTGAGTGAAATTTTATGTCGAATTTTCATGTATTTTGTCAATAAATCGTTTAAATCAAAAAAATGTTGAAAAGTGTTACTTTTCGAAACAAGTGCTGAAAAGTTCAACTTTTCAGCACCCATTTGAGTGCTAAAAGGCAATTGCAAACCTCTTTTTACACCTTAGCTTCCATCCACCCCGGGATTCGAACTGACGACCTTTGGATTGTTAGTCCAACTGCCTACCAGCGACTCCACCGAGGCAGGACCCAGGGAGACGACTCCTACACCTGGACTGAGCTAACGACCTAACCTTTTTTAGGTTAGTCCGGGACCAACATTTACTTCCCTTCCGACGGAAGGCGTGATCAGACAAAATCTCGTCTCTAAAAATGCCACCGGGACCGTCTGGGATCGAACCCAGGCCGACTGGGTGAGAGGCAATCACGCTTACCCCTACACCACGGTCACGACGGAATTGCAAAAAGTAAATTTCTGCATCAAAATTTATACTTTTTTATCACTCGTGTCTAAAAGTAATACCTTTCGATACTGTTTTAGATCTGGACTATGGCAGATAACATTTAAAAGAGAAAACATATGTTTCACTGAAAAAACAATCTAAATTAAAGTCTGTTTAATGTCGGAATTGCAAAAAAATTCACCTCGTTGCAAAACATGAATTTTTCAACACTCGTTGATAACCCTCGTTCGACTCATGCTGAAAAAAATCGTCTTTTTGCAACTTGTTTCTAAACCAACTACTAATGAGGGTTTTTTTTAGATCGAAGCCCATTTAGGTTGGGTTTAAGAGGGTAAAATAAAAACACGACATTTTTTTTAGTATAAGCTGTTCATCATTTTAAAAGAAAATCGATCATCACTCTAAAATGCGCTGTATTTAACTCAATTTTACAAAATTTTGCACTAAAATGAATCAACATGTGTTGGTTGTAGCCTTCTTGAAGTTACCGTAAACTGGGGTGACATTGATAGAAATTTGATTTGGCCACTAATTTTGATACATCCAATGTAACAGTCACATTTTTGCATATATGTTCGATAATAAGCTATCCCTTAATGCTTGCATACTCGAAATTCTCAAAAATGTTTAGATATTAATTTGACGGGCATTTGAAAAACCTATCAAAGTCACCCCGGGCTATCAAAGTCACCCCAGTTTACGGTACTCAAGGAATATAAGATCTAAAACAAATGCGCCTGAAATTGTATTAAGTTTTGTGATGCAATCATCGACGTCCCGGTTGACAACCATTGATTAATGATGATGGTCACAACTTTGCAAGGAATAGCATAATCTATACAAAAAGTATCAACACACTGAAGACGGAATTGAGATTAAATTTTGAAAGCGACGCAAAATGTATGTATTCGAACGAAATATCATGGAAATGATGTAACTTGTCACCTTAAAAGGACTTAAATACGAATAAATTTTTAGAGACCCCAGAATTTGTTCAATTTTGATGGGATGATAAAGAATAGGAAATTGAACACTGTATCAAGTATGTAAAAATTTAGGTTGTATTCTATTACCATCTTCAAATTAAAGTTACAAAAAAATCATCTGATTATTTTCTAAACTTTTCCAACCAATTGATCCAGATAACACACGTAACAGTTCCAGCCAGTGCTTTAAAATTTCCCAACATTTTATCAAGATAATCCCCGCCGTCATCTATGTTGTATTGCTCACACACGTGACATCGCGCCGACCTCCACCCGTTGAGACAAATGGCAAACAAATTGTGTCCTGCTCGCTGTCTGTTGACATCACGGGGTCTGCGGTTGGTTCGGAAACACCCGAGCATATTCGTATTGCACTCGCGGATGAGCCGCCATCCTCGGGGTGAATTTATTAAAAATAAAGTTTGCCAGGTTATAAATGTCACGAACAATGCATCCTCTCCAACAACGCTCATCGCGGCGCTGAAGGAGGGAAATATTAGATAACAAAAGGCAGGAAAAATCCGAAAATGATGGAATCCCCGGGTTTCGTCAAGTGGTGCCACTTAGGAAATCGTTAAAAAATTTGTTCAGCACTTGATGGCATCTCTTGTCATGCATAATTTTACGCGTTATTAAAATGTCATATTTTATGCCTCCACGAGCAAGCAGCTCACTACGAAAAATAGCATAGTTCTTTCGTTATGTTTTGGCCGTCATAAATCCACGCCCAAACAATCCAACAAGCTGTGATTTCAACTCTCTACTTGGAACGAGATCTCGCGTCGACGCCAAACTTTAAGAACGATTCAGCACCTCGAGAGCAACAAATAGTTGAGCAGCTAGTTTGGTGCTCGAAAAGAAAGAAGACGAAAATCCAATAACTTCCAATTTGACGTCAGAAAGAAGTCGAACCCGCCAAAGTAATAGTTTTGCTCAGTCCTTAACCGGGTAAAAAATATAATTTACGATCGGAAAACACTTTTTCCACCAAACTGTGCGCCGTCTGTTCTCGGTGTGGACCTGGAAGTCCGAAATTGAAAAAAGAGGAAGCATTGAATATTAATAAATCTTTTTCGGGCAACCGGACCGGACTAGTTCCGCTTTCAATATCTGCATTTCTTGCTGCTGCTAAGGGGCGCGGGAAAAACAGACTGCTTGAGAATTTTCTTTTGGCTTGCTTTTTGCCAAGTTAAAGTTACTGCTCCTGCAGAGGAAAAATATGGGGGTGGAAACTGTTTTTCTTAGATAATTTCTTGATTCTGACTTAATATCCAATTTGTGTGTTTGTGTCGGGGAACTTTCGTGCAAGCCGATGGAGTTGGGGTTGTAATTAGGATTATTGTCAGTTAATTGGAATATTTTATTGCTGTTTCCTTGGTTTCTTTTTGTTTCAATGGGTGGGTTGAAATTGATGAAATCATTTTTTTTTTATAGGTAAAAATAAATTTATCCCTTATAATTATTTCCGTCGAGATGCTGTAAATTCAACGGTCCCTCATAAATATTGATTTATAATGCAATGATCTTCAAAGAGTGTCATTTTTGAGTTGTTGGTAACAGAAATTTGGAGCATCGTGTTTTCTCTCCAAAGTTATGTCTTTGAAACTATTATCTCAAGAGATATTAATTAACCTAGAGCAACTAGGAGATATCAAAAGCAAGCAGACAAGATCATGTAATTCATCGCCAGACAAAACAAGTCGTCATAGTTGTCATTGAGTCAATCACGGTAGGGGAGAGTGGGGAGACTTGATCCCATTTTTTGTATCGCACATAACTCTGTCAATTTCTCACAAAACTATGAACTTTTTGCATGAATTGAAAGCTTAAACATTCAACTATGTTTGGCTGATAAGGGTATTTCATCAGATAAACTCTTCGAATCATGCCAAGCGTTTTGAAAAAATATTTTAAACCGGCATTTTCAAAATGTTGGGGGTAATTTGATCCCCCTTTCAACATTTTGAAGAAATCTTAAGCAAAATGTTTCTTATTCATCCAAACTTTTAATTTTCTATAAGTTAAAGCAATTTCACATTAAACCTGTACGTTTGCGTTCAAAATATAACAAGTTTAGCATGCAAAATATTTAAAAACTTAAAATTTTCTTTTTTAGATCAAAATTGAGCATGTTTACAAAAGCTGGTAATTTTTGTTTACAAAACTTTTGAAAAATGGTTCAAACTGCAGTAAGTTATGTACAACTATACTAAAGGAAACTATGTACGAAAACCCAGCCCAATTATTAAATCTTGAGGCTGATTCCGGTGACTGTAAAAATGCAGGGATCAAGTCTCCCTAAACGCACTTTTTTAAACAATTGATTGTAAAAATAGTTTGACGATAAATTTAACGTCAAATTCGTAAGGGTTTTGGAGTTGATATGTTTATCAAACAATTCATGTATAAAACATATTTTTTGAATAATTTTTGAGTGTTTTCTATACTTATCAAAACAAAGTAAAAAGATCTCTTGGAAGTTTTTTGCAGCACTTTTTAGAAAAATGTGTGTAACTCAATCTAAACATTTTTTAATTTTTTTCTTTGT
>NC_068938.1:95091016-95112782 GCF_016801865.2 Culex pipiens pallens | reverse complement strand
CCCTGGAGCGTGTGGAAGTAACGCCATTTGTCAGGTTATCAACCATCGGGCCGTTTGCACGTGCAGCGACGGCTTCGAGGGTAATCCGCTGGTGCAGTGCGATCGCTTGCTACCACGTGAGTATTTCAGAGTTCCCTGGGAAAAGATGTAGGTTTTCTAACGCGTACTTGTCTCTTTCTACAGCAACAACGGAACGTCTTACGCCGTGTACACCGTCACCATGCGGCCCGAACGCGGAATGCCGAGAGCGTAACAATGCCGGAGCGTGCTACTGCTTGCCCAACTACGAAGGAAATCCGTACGACGTGTTCTCCGGCTGTAGACGGGAGTGCGACGTCAACAGTGATTGCGCCGAGAAGTTGGCTTGCGTTAACTTCAAGTGCGTTGATCCCTGTCCAGGTGTGTGCGGATCGCAAGCATTGTGCGACATCGTCAACCACGTGCCAACCTGCGTATGTCCGGAAGGAATGATCGGAGATCCGTTCACACGGTGCGAGCTGCGATTGGAGGAACCAATAACACGAGCGCCACCAGTATGCGACCAGAGCACATGCGGACCGAACAGCATCTGTCGAATCCAGAACGGAGTAGCAGTTTGCAAGTGTCAACCGGAAATGACCGGAACTCCGCCAAACTGTCGCCCGGAATGCGTACAAAGCGGAGATTGCGAATCGCAGAGGGCCTGCGTGAACTACAAGTGCATTGACCCGTGCCCGGGATCGTGCGGTCAGAACGCCAAGTGTCAAGTGATCAACCACAACCCGATCTGCAGCTGCAGTCCGGACTTTACCGGAGATCCGTTCTCGCGCTGTTACAAGGAAGTTCGCACAACAACTCCAGCGCCACCAACGCCGTGCGTTCCGTCACCGTGCGGTCCGAACGCAGAGTGCAAGGTCGTCGGAAGCAAGGAAGCCTGCTCGTGCCTGCCGGACTACACCGGATCGCCACCCAACTGCCGGCCCGAGTGCGTGCTCAGCACGGAATGTGCCCAGAACCAGGCGTGCATTCGGCAAAAGTGTACCGACCCGTGCCCCGGTTCGTGCGGCCTCAACGCCAAGTGTACCGTGGTGAACCACACGCCGAGCTGTTCGTGCGAGGAAGGATACACCGGCGATCCGTTCACCGGCTGCCAGTTCATTCAAGGTGAGTCAAACTTTTCTCATTTTCTTTGGATATTTTTTTAAATGTATGGAAAAGGCGGCAGGCAAGGTTTTATGCTTCCAACACCGCACACCAAAGCTTATTGCGTCGGTCGGGCACTCGTGGACGGACGCTAAACAACTTTTATTTAAAGATCGTTTTCTAAACGATAGAAATGACTTGTTAGATGACAAAAAAAACCGTAAACTTGAATACTACATAAAACATGGTTCAACATTAAAATCAACTTATTTGGAAAATACTCAAAAATGTATTCGTCCGACAAAAATGCGACCTTTAACTTAAGTTACTGTAGACATGATACAACCTTTGGAATTACAAAAAAGCTCAAATTTATCAAACAGTTATTAAACATCCGTTCACACAGTCAGAAACTTCCGGACAACAGTGACAAAAATTCGCAACAACAATTTACCAAACTGCTGATGACATTCTGTGACGAAGATTTGAGCAATAACCAGGTTTGCCAAAGTTAATCGCTTTATGAGCTCAAATTGAAAGACTTGTGTGCCCGACTTTGACAGTCTTACAACCTGCTCGAAAATGCAAGAAACAATACGCAAACTCAAATGCTTTGGTGCTTTTATTTTATGGATAAGGAACTACGTGCTTTGGTTGATCATGAAAAGCAACAGTTCAACAGCTCGATACACGTCTGATACGTTAGAAGTAATAACGAATACAGTTAGATAGAATGAAATCAAATGAAAGATAAAATACTCTAATTGATTTTCTTAAAAAAAAATTGGTTAGGATTTCAAATTATTTTTAAATACTTTGAATGTCATTTGTGTAATTAATTGAAAACAAGTTTATTCCTTTGATTAATACTGTGTTTGATTTTTAGTACATTAATCTTTTGGATGCTGGATAGTAAATCCCTTGAAAAGTTCTAAAATCACCTTAAACACAACGGATATTATCTATTAAAACTAGCTTTATTTGTAAAAAAACAGATGAACTGCTGGGCAATATGCTTTAAACTGTAGACTTGATTTATGAAGCGTACCTATTCCAACTCGTCAGATGTGTATCGGGAAAAATTGAAGAAAGAGCAAAAAATCATAAAGCACCTGCAGATCATGTTCACAATTGCCATCATACAATTATGCAAACATTATGCACCATATATCACAAGGCAATTGTGACACAATCTAGGGTTTACTGTATGGGATAAGAATCATAGTAGATTTTCGGAGGACCTTGCGATAAAATGTGTTTAAAAATTTCCAATTTCCATTTGAAGAGTGTCAAACTCAAACTTTTGATGAAACTATTTTATTGCAAACCACCGTAACGTGGTGGGAAATATGAAAGAAAGCATCGTTTGACTATCAAAATCAGAGTTTTTTTTTCCAAAAATTTAAACTTTAGTCAAATGATGCGATCTTACGCTTATCGCTTCAAGCAAATGAGAATTCACCAAGGTAAGTCACCGAATTCTCCACCTTTAACCGCCTGCCGCAACGCAAAACACCGCATAATATCACAATACGTAGAACGCAACAGCAAAACAACACTCCCACGCAATTCACGCCAATATCTAACAAACGCAATTTGCCACCGCAACGAAACTCGCTTCGGGGCTTATGCTGAAGGTTCGCTTTCCACTCCACCTCCCCCCTCGCTCCACCGCTAGTAGTCCTGTACGTCAGTTGTTCGCCGTCGAATCTCAAACCATCAACCATATCGTTCGAACCTCTTCCAGCCGACTATCCCAAAGAGAATCTGTCCCCGTGTGTCCCAAGTCCGTGCGGCGCCAACGCCAACTGTAGGGAGCAAAACGGTGCTGGTTCTTGTACCTGCATCGAGGATCACTTTGGAAATCCGTACGAAGGTTGTCGCCCCGAGTGTGTCTTGAACTCCGATTGTCCCACGAACCGTGCCTGCGTTCGGAACAAATGTCAGGATCCTTGTCCCGGAACCTGCGGCCAGAACGCCGAGTGCCAGGTTGTCAACCATCTGCCCTCGTGCACGTGCATCGAGGGATACGAGGGAGATCCCTTCCGTTATTGTGTTTTGAAGCAGAGAGAACGTAAGAACCTTTTATCCTGTACGCTTTCCTAACCGAAACGCCGACTTTTGAAACCGACCAAAGACCAAATACCGTCATCAGGGGTGACATTGGGTCTGGGGGGTGAGATTGGGTCATACAAATTTCAGCATTTTTGTATGACCCAATCTCACCCCCCAGACCCAATGTCACCCCTGATGACGGTATGCTAGATCTGCCGCAAATACAAGCAGACGACGAATCTATTTGTAATACTGCCTTGTGCTTAGTTATCTTGATGAATTCTCAAAAATGCCATAGATTTTCAATGCCAAGAACCTGTTTGCATGGTACTATACTTCGGAGTCCGAAAAAACTGTTCAAACAGGTCCTTGATGCCAAGCTTATTTATGCAAAGATACTTCAAAATGTTAAGACTCAAACTTTTTGAGGTAGCTTAAAATCTTTTATTTGCGATAACCATCTCTATACATGTGACAGATATGACTTATACAGAATAAGAAACCAAAATGCTTAGCTAAACAAATTAGCATAAACGAAATGATAATAACATTAAACAACCAAAAATTGCGTTCACAGCAATTCTAGTGAGCAATCCATGCGAACCAAGTCCTTGTGGCCCCAACAGTCAATGTCGCGAGATCAACGAACAGTCTGTATGTTCATGCTTGCCTAGTTATATCGGATCTCCTCCTGGATGTCGTCCAGAATGCGTAACCAGTTCCGAGTGTGCAATGGACAAGGCATGCATCAACCAAAGATGCACTGATCCGTGTCCCGGAACATGCGGAAACAACGCAAGATGTAACGTCAACAATCATAGTCCCATTTGCTCGTGTCGTTCCGGATACACCGGAGATCCATTCACACGATGCTATCCCAACCCACGTAAGAAAACATATCATGTAAAAGTAAAAGTACCATTTCACATTCATCACACCACTTTTTCTATAGCTCCACCCCAAGACACTCAAATAGTTGTACATGATCCATGTGTACCATCTCCCTGTGGATCGAATGCTCAGTGTAGAAACATCAACGGAGTTCCTTCCTGCTCTTGTCTAGTCAATTACGTTGGATCTCCACCGAACTGTCGACCAGAGTGTACTATCAACGCGGAATGTCCGAGCAATCAAGCATGTATGAATGAAAAGTGCAGAGACCCATGTCCTGGATCATGCGGAATCGGTGCCAGATGTAACGTGATCAATCATACACCAATTTGCACTTGTGAGTCTGGATACACCGGAGACCCGTTCACGAACTGTTACCCAGAACCACCTCCACCACGAGAGCCTGTCCGTGATGATCCTTGTAATCCATCTCCATGTGGACCAAATGCACAATGCAACAATGGAATCTGCTCATGCCTGCCTGAATACCAAGGAGACCCATACCAAGGTTGTAGACCTGAATGTGTTCTCAATTCGGATTGTCCTCGAGACAAGGCTTGTATTCGAAGCAAATGTATCGATCCTTGTCCTGGAACATGTGGTCAAGATGCGATCTGCGAAGTCATCAACCACATTCCAATGTGTAGCTGTCCAAACGGAATGGCTGGAAATGCATTCGTACAATGCAGACCACAACAAGCTCCACCAGTAACAAACCCATGCAATCCATCTCCATGTGGACCAAACAGTCAATGCCGGGAGATCAACGGACAAGCAGTATGCTCATGCGTACCCGGATTCATTGGAAGTCCACCGACTTGCAGACCGGAATGTGTCGTCAGCTCTGAGTGTCCACAAAACCAAGCTTGCAACAATCAGAAGTGTCAAGATCCTTGTCCTGGAACATGTGGAGTTGGAGCTAGATGCTCGGTTGTCAATCACAATCCAATTTGTAGCTGTCCAGAACGTTTCACTGGAGATCCGTTTGTCCGTTGTCAGCCCATCAGTAAGCTCTTCCCAAATCATACCATCTCATCCCTTTGTAACACAAAATCTCACATTTTCAGTTGAAACTCCTGTTCAAATGGCCCCTGTCAACCCTTGCCAACCCAATCCTTGTGGTCCGAATGCCGAGTGTCGGCCGGTGGGTGATTCGCCATCTTGCACATGCTTGGATAACATGATCGGTTCTCCGCCAAACTGTCGTCCAGAATGCATCAGTAATTCTGATTGTGCCAGCACCCTTGCTTGTATTCGACAAAAGTGCCAAGATCCTTGCACTGGAGCATGTGGAGCCAATGCAGAGTGCAGAGTTGTCAGTCACACACCCATGTGTATATGCTCGATTGGCTTCACCGGAGATCCATTCACTCAATGTTTGCCAGTTCAACAAGATGTGCCGCGGGAACCAAGTTCTCCCTGTACACCAAGCCCATGCGGAGCCAACGCAAACTGTAGAGAACAGAACGGAGCAGGTTCATGTACTTGTATTGAAGACCATTTCGGAAACCCATACGAAGGATGTCGTCCAGAGTGTGTTTTGAACTCCGACTGTCCTTCAAACAGAGCATGTGTCAGAAACAAATGCCAAGATCCATGCCCTGGAACATGCGGACAGAACGCCAACTGTCAAGTTGTAAATCATTTGCCCTCCTGCTCTTGCTACGATGGATATGAGGGAGATCCATTTAGATTTTGTAACATGGTGCAAAGAGATCGTAAGTAAAATATAGAAGCCTTTCTATATTAACTCTGACTTAATGCCAAACGCTTCAAAAAATGCAAATAATGATAATTAAATTTTGCTGCACATTTAAAAAAGAATTTGTCAACACTCAAAAAAGAATTGTAAGTCATTTTTTTGAATGTCAAAAATATTGAACAAATTTCGGATTTGGTCTAACTTACACAGCGAAAAACTAGTAATTCAGATGCTATTGATTTAAAATAGTTGTGTAAAATTACACGCAGAAATATGTTGCATGGGAATTTTAGTTAAACAAAATGTCATCTAATATTAGTGATATATTGCGTTTACTCTTAAACTGGAAAATAACCAAACTGGTTGAAGAGACTTGAAACCAGAATGTTTTTTTTTTGCATGCATAAAAAACCTGTAAATTCAACGTATCTTATAATATGACTTTCCCATCAAGACGTATGCTTGCTGTTGTTTACGATTTAACTATCAAACTTTATGCTTCGTTAGAAAACAAAAAACAAAAGTGTAACATTATAATTTCTCAATCCAGCTACTCCCCAATATGTCAACCCATGCCAACCAAGTCCATGTGGCCCCAACAGTCAATGTCGGGAGATCAACGGGCAGGCTGTTTGCTCATGTTTGCCCACTTATATCGGATCTCCACCTGGATGTCGACCAGAATGTGTCACCAGTTCCGAATGTCCCTTGGATAGGGCATGTGTCAACCAGAAATGTGTCGATCCTTGTCCAGGAACATGTGGCACTAATGCAAGATGCAATGTCAACAATCATAGTCCCATCTGCTCTTGCCAATCCGGATATACTGGAGATCCATTCACACGATGTTATCCCAACCCACGTAAGATCTAACCCCATCTGAAACCCATCCACATTAGTCTCACCATCATTTTCTTGATACAGCTCCACCACAAGACACTCAAGTCATTGTCCGTGATCCTTGCGTACCATCTCCGTGCGGTCCCAACTCGCAATGTAGAAATATCAATGGAGTTCCTTCTTGCTCTTGTCTAGTCAATTACATTGGAGCTCCACCGAACTGTCGACCTGAGTGTACCATTAATGCGGAATGTCCAAGCAATCAAGCATGTATGAATGAAAAGTGCAGAGACCCATGTCCTGGATCATGCGGCATCAGTGCCAGATGTAACGTAATCAATCATACTCCAATCTGCACTTGTGAGTCTGGATACACCGGAGATCCATTCACGAACTGTTACCCAGAACCACCTCCACCACGAGAACCTGTCCGTGATGATCCTTGCAATCCATCTCCATGTGGACCAAATGCTCAATGCAACAATGGAATCTGCTCATGCCTGCCTGAATACCAAGGAGACCCATACCAAGGTTGTAGACCTGAATGTGTTCTCAATTCGGATTGTCCTCGAGACAAGGCTTGTATTCGAAGCAAATGTATCGATCCTTGTCCTGGAACATGCGGACAAGATGCGATCTGCGAAGTTATCAACCACATTCCAATGTGTAGCTGTCCAAACGGAATGGCCGGAAATGCATTCGTACAATGCAGACCCCAACAAGCTCCACCAGTAACAAATCCATGCAATCCATCTCCATGTGGACCAAACAGTCAATGTCGGGAGATCAACGGACAAGCAGTATGCTCATGCGTACCCGGATTCATTGGAAGTCCACCGACTTGCAGACCGGAATGTGTCGTCAGCTCTGAGTGTCCACAAAACCAAGCTTGCAACAATCAGAAGTGTCGAGATCCCTGTCCCGGAACATGTGGAGTTGGAGCTAGATGCTCGGTTGTCAATCACAATCCAATCTGCAGCTGTCCAGAACGTTTCACTGGAGATCCGTTTGTCCGTTGTCAGCCCATTAGTAAGATCTTGAATCGAATCATAACATTCCATCCCTTTGTAACACAACATTTCACCCTTTCAGTTGAAACTCCTGTTCAAATGACCCCTGTCAATCCTTGCCAACCCAATCCTTGTGGTCCGAATGCCGAGTGTCGACCCGTGGGTGATTCGCCATCTTGCACATGCTTGGATAACATGATCGGTTCTCCGCCAAACTGTCGTCCAGAATGCATCAGTAATTCTGATTGTGCCAGCAACCTTGCATGCATTCGACAAAAGTGCCAAGATCCTTGCACTGGAGCATGTGGAGCCAATGCAGAGTGCAGAGTTGTCAGTCACACACCCATGTGTATATGCTCGATTGGCTTCACCGGAGATCCATTCACTCAATGTCTGCCGGTTCAACAAGATGTGCCGAGGGAACCAAGTTCTCCCTGTACACCAAGCCCATGCGGAGCCAACGCAAACTGTAGAGAACAGAACGGAGCTGGTTCATGTACTTGTATTGAGGACCATTTCGGAAACCCATACGAAGGATGTCGTCCAGAATGTGTTTTGAACTCCGACTGTCCTTCAAACAGAGCATGTGTCAGAAACAAATGCCAAGATCCATGCCCTGGAACATGCGGACAGAACGCCAATTGCCAAGTAGTGAACCATCTGCCATCGTGTACTTGTATTCCTGGTTACGAGGGAGATCCGTTCAGATTCTGTAACATTCGACAGCGGGAACGTAAGCATATTTTTATTATTAAAATGTTAACTTGTATACGATTTGCTTAACTATAACCCCTTATGAAACAAGTTTATGTTTCTGCGATTCTATCAAAACCCTTTGAAAAAAAAAATATGAATGAATTTATTCAAAACGTTTTATCCGAGTTAGCTTAAAGTGTGAAAAAATGTTAGATTCATTAACTGTTCAGATTTGGCTAAAAACAATGCCGAAAACCCAAAAATGCTAAGAAAATTCAGACAAGATTCTTAAGCTCCAACAAAACAAACACAAATACATTGTCTTAACTAGTTACGAAAACTTTGCCTAATATCAGCTGTGAACCATACTGGAAATGTTCACAATTACTTTTGCCTTCCTCACCTTACTGAGGAAAGGCTATAAAATCACTCGAAAAATGAACTTCTTAATTCGACCTCGTAGACCTACCTTCACGTATACCTATCGACTCAGAATCAAATTCTGAGCAAATGTCTGTGCGTGTGTATGTCTGTAAGTCCGTGCACCGAAAAAAAATGCACTCGATTATCTCCGGACTGGCTGAACCGATTTGGGCCGTTCTGGTCTCATTCGATCCGTCTTAGGGTCCCACAAGACCTATATTAACAATTATGAAGTTTTGTAATCAAAAGATCTTTCCAACAAGCCCAAAAGATTGAAGATCTGATAACCCTATCAAAAGTTATAAGCACTTAAGTGCAATCTGTACACATTTTAGAGGCGGGATCTGAAATATTTCTATGAAAATGTTGGCCGGGTCCATAATGCGACCCGTCGTTAGTTGGATAATTGAAAGACCTTTCTAATGAGCCCAAAACATTGAAGATCTGATAACCCTATCAACAGTTATGAGCACTCAAGTCTCATTTGTAGAGGCCGGTTCTCAAATATGTTGATGAAAACTATGTCCGGATCCTTCGTCCGAGCAATTCTTAGCTGGATAATTGAAAAAACTTTTAAATGAAACTATAAGATTGAAGATCTGATAACCCTATCAACTGTTAACAGCGCTTAAGTGTTAGTTACGCACTTGTTAGTTCGGATCCATCATGATGGAATGGATTAATAATATATAAACATCAAACAAGGACATTGCGTTTATTTTAATTTTTTTCGTGATGTACAAAACAATGTAGAGCCTGCAGCCTAGTATACAATTCTGTTTAACACTTTTAGCGGGACATTTATTTGTTATTCGCACATTAACGACAGTCTAGATTGGGCAGTTAATACACTCTAGAAGCAGGTGCAAGGCTAGCATCTTACGTTGTTCGGCCTCTCTAAGTGGTCCCATTTCGCGTCCTTTCTTGAGGGCCAGTGGTATCCTCCTTGCTTGCAGCCTATGGCCGGGAGAGGAAGCCGAAGCGGTCGGCATACACCGGCATGCCGTGGCAAACGCAATCGTTCTTTGCGTTCCGAACCGCTCGAGCTGGGTGCGTAGAGTTTTACGCAGCACCACCTGGTTAAAGTTGGCCATCACTCTACAAGGGGGAAAAGCTGTGAAATGTACGAAGAAACTCTTAGCATTTTTCTTAAGCCGCCAGCAGAGTTGCCCGAGCTGAAATAATAAAATTAAATTACTTAGACAATTGAAAAGATACACGTTTTGGTACAAAAACTCACCTTATTGACGAAAAATAATTTTTATTGAGCAAACCAGAAAATCTAAAACAAAACGTCTTGACAGCAAAACAGTAAACAGAGTGGATCATATTTGGAAACCGTTCCCTTTCCGCCCGTTCCTACAGAAACGTTGTGGATCGTAACTTTTACACTAAGAATCAAAAGTACACTTTTTAAGACAGATTAATAAGAGTTAAAGCGGCAATGCTCAGAAATGAGTGGACGGGAAAACCGTCTGATTTGAGTGAATTATTTTTATTTTTGACTACATTACTATGTGAGGAAGGCACCAACCACCTACAGGTGGATTAAGTTACGTTTTATTCATAAAAAAACAATTTCACTAGGGGCTATGAACAAAACACGTGAAAGCATGTTTAGAAATTTAAAAAAGCTCTTTTTTGTATGTAGAGTAAACAACCACTGTCTTATCTCCCCTAAAAATGTGTAATTTAACACTTTTCTGATGTATTGAACCCTTTTCAGTCAATTTTGAGGTAAATTTACATCATTAAAGACACAGTAAATAAAATCATGGTAATATTACATCTGAGAAGAGGTACATCTTTTATGTCAGAAAAAATGTTTAATTTTACCTCTGAAAATGTGTAATTTTAACACTTTTCTGGTGTAATGTCACTTTTTCAGACTAAATTGAGGTAAAATTATATCAAAAAAGAGGTAATATTCAACCTTAAAAAATTACACCTACCAAATTTACACAATTTTTACTGTGGAGCTAATATTCAATCTCCCAAAATTACACCTTCAGGATAAACTTTTTTTTTAACTGTGTACATTACAATGAATAATCAAAGTAAAATTCAAACTGACGACGCGCACAAATCAATTATAAAAGAAATTAAACTAAACAAAACCAAACTTCACAGCAATTCAACAATACGTCAATCCATGCCAGCCAAGTCCATGCGGCCCCAACAGCCAATGTCGGGAGATCAACGGGCAGGCTGTTTGCTCATGTTTGCCCACTTATATCGGATCTCCACCTGGATGTCGACCGGAATGCGTCACCAGTTCCGAGTGTTCTTTGGATAGGGCATGTGTCAACCAGAAATGTGTCGATCCTTGTCCAGGAACATGTGGCACTAATGCAAGATGCAATGTCAACAATCATAGTCCCATCTGCTCTTGCCAATCCGGATATACTGGAGATCCATTCACACGATGTTATCCCAACCCACGTAAGATCTAACCCCATCTGAAACCCATCCACATTAGCAAGCTTCCCATGCGCCAGTGCCAACGCACACCGCGGGTTTGGTTTTCTAGCTTCGGCACGTGCCTGAACCCATTTGTGTATTGGTATCTTGGTACATCGTACCAGCGCACCACGACACTCTCGGCTCGCCCCATCGGTTTTGTATCTGGCACTCACCCATGGCATGAACCCAGCGTGCCGTGGTACGTGTCGTGGTATTGAACCAGTTTTGTACCGCCAGCGCGTACCACGACACGTACCTCGGCTCGCAACGAGTGAAGCACCTTGGCTCATATACCGGGTTCATGCCATGGGTGAGTGCCAGACACAAAACCGACGCGGCGAACCGAGAGTGTCGTGGTGCGCTGGTACGATGAACCAAAATACCCTCGGTTCGTGTGAGTCGGGTACGGGTGTAAACCGAACAAAGCAGGCGCAAAGCAAACCCGAGGTGCAAGCGAACCGCATGTACCGCACGGTGCAGGGAAGCTTGCACATTAGTCTCACCATCATTTTCTTGATACAGCTCCACCACAAGACACTCAAGTCGTTGTCCGGGATCCCTGTGTTCCTTCACCATGTGGTCCCAACTCGCAATGTAGAAATATCAATGGAGTTCCTTCCTGCTCATGTCTAGTCAATTACATTGGATCTCCACCGAACTGTCGACCAGAGTGTACCATCAATGCGGAATGTCCAAGCAATCAAGCATGTATGAATGAAAAGTGCAGAGACCCATGTCCTGGATCATGCGGAATCGGTGCTAGATGTAACGTGATCAATCATACTCCGATTTGCACTTGTGAGTCTGGATACACCGGAGACCCGTTCACGAACTGTTACCCGGAACCACCTCCACCACGAGAGCCTGTCCGTGATGATCCTTGCAATCCATCTCCATGTGGACCAAATGCTCAATGCAACAATGGAATCTGCTCATGCCTACCTGAATACCAAGGAGATCCATATCAAGGTTGTAGACCTGAATGCGTTCTCAATTCGGACTGTCCTCGTGATAAGGCTTGTATTCGAAGCAAATGTATCGATCCTTGTCCTGGAACATGCGGACAAGATGCGATTTGCGAGGTCATCAATCACATTCCAATGTGTAGCTGTCCGAACGGAATGGCCGGAAATGCATTCGTACAATGCAGACCACAACAAGCTCCACCAGTAACAAACCCATGCAATCCATCTCCATGTGGACCAAACAGTCAATGCCGGGAGATCAACGGACAAGCAGTATGCTCATGCGTACCCGGATTCATTGGAAGTCCACCGACCTGCAGACCGGAATGTGTCGTCAGCTCTGAGTGTCCACAAAACCAAGCTTGTAACAATCAGAAGTGTCGAGATCCTTGTCCCGGAACATGTGGAGTTGGAGCTAGATGCTCGGTTGTCAATCACAATCCAATCTGCAGCTGTCCAGAACGTTTCACTGGAGATCCGTTTGTCCGTTGTCAGCCCATCAGTAAGATCTTAAATCGAATCATAACATTTCATCCCTTTGTAACACAACATTTCACCTTTTCAGTTGAAACTCCTGTTCAAATGACCCCTGTCAATCCTTGCCAACCCAATCCTTGTGGTCCGAATGCCGAGTGTCGACCCGTGGGTGATTCGCCATCTTGCACATGCTTGGATAACATGATCGGTTCTCCGCCAAACTGTCGTCCAGAATGCATAAGTAATTCTGAGTGTGCCAGCAATCTTGCATGCATCCGACAAAAGTGCCAAGATCCTTGCACTGGAGCATGTGGAGCCAATGCAGAGTGCAGAGTTGTCAGTCACACACCCATGTGTATATGCTCGATTGGCTTCACCGGAGATCCATTCACTCAATGTTTGCCGGTTCAACAAGATGTGCCGAGGGAACCAAGTTCTCCCTGTACACCAAGCCCATGCGGAGCCAACGCAAACTGTAGAGAACAGAACGGAGCTGGTTCATGTACTTGTATTGAGGACCATTTCGGAAACCCATACGAAGGATGTCGTCCAGAATGTGTTTTGAACTCCGACTGTCCTTCAAACAGAGCATGTGTCAGAAACAAATGCCAAGATCCATGCCCTGGAACATGCGGACAGAACGCCAATTGCCAAGTGGTGAACCATCTGCCATCGTGTACTTGCATACCAGGTTACGAGGGAGATCCGTTCCGATTTTGCAATATTCAACAGCGAGAACGTAAGCATATTTTTTTTAAATGCTAGCTTGTTTAAGATTTGCTTAACTATTACTCTTTATGAAACAAGTTTATGTTTCTGTGATTCTATCAAAAACCTTTGGAAAAAAAACTATGAATGAAGTTATTCAAAACGTTTTATCCGGGTTAGCCTAAAGTGTGAAAAAAATATTAGATTCATTAACTGGATCTCTATTCAGAGTTGAGTTGAAAACAATTAAAAAAAACCCAAAAATGCTAAGAAAATTTAGACAAGATTCTAAAGCTCCAACAAAACAAAAAAAAATTACACCTACCAAATTTACACAATTTTTTACTGTGGAGCTAATATTCAACCTCCCAAAATAAAACCTTCAGAATTAACATTTTTAAACTGTGTACATTACAATGAATTATCTAAGTAAAATTCAAACTGACGACGCGCACAAATCAATTATAAAAGAAATTAAACTAAACAAAACCAAACTTCACAGCAATTCAACAATACGTCAATTCATGCCAGCCAAGTCCATGCGGCCCCAACAGCCAATGTCGGGAGATCAACGGGCAGGCTGTTTGCTCATGTTTGCCCACTTATATCGGATCTCCACCTGGATGTCGACCGGAATGCGTCACCAGTTCCGAGTGTCCTTTGGATAGGGCATGTGTCAACCAGAAATGTGTCGATCCTTGTCCAGGAACATGTGGCACTAATGCAAGATGCAATGTCAACAATCATAGTCCCATCTGCTCTTGCCAATCCGGATATACTGGAGATCCATTCACACGATGTTATCCCAACCCACGTAAGATCTAACCCCATCTGAAACCCATCCACATTAGTCTCACCATCATTTTCTTGATACAGCTCCACCACAAGACACTCAAGTCGTTGTCCGGGATCCCTGTGTTCCTTCACCATGTGGTCCCAACTCGCAATGTAGAAATATCAATGGAGTTCCTTCCTGCTCTTGTCTAGTCAATTACATTGGATCTCCACCGAACTGTCGACCAGAGTGTACCATCAATGCGGAATGTCCGAGCAATCAAGCTTGCATGAATGAGAAGTGCAGAGACCCATGCCCTGGATCATGCGGAATCGGTGCCAGATGTAACGTGATCAATCATACTCCGATTTGCACTTGTGAGTCTGGATACACCGGAGACCCGTTCACGAACTGTTACCCGGAACCACCTCCACCACGAGAGCCTGTCCGTGATGATCCTTGCAATCCATCTCCATGTGGACCAAATGCTCAATGCAACAATGGAATCTGCTCATGCCTACCTGAATACCAAGGAGATCCATATCAAGGTTGTAGACCTGAATGCGTTCTCAATTCGGACTGTCCTCGTGATAAGGCTTGTATTCGAAGCAAATGTATCGATCCTTGTCCTGGAACATGCGGACAAGATGCGATTTGCGAGGTCATCAATCACATTCCAATGTGTAGCTGTCCGAACGGAATGGCCGGAAATGCATTCGTACAATGCAGACCACAACAAGCTCCACCAGTAACAAACCCATGCAATCCATCTCCATGTGGACCAAACAGTCAATGCCGGGAGATCAACGGACAAGCAGTATGCTCATGCGTACCCGGATTCATTGGAAGTCCACCGACTTGCAGACCGGAATGTGTCGTCAGCTCTGAGTGTCCACAAAACCAAGCTTGTAACAATCAGAAGTGTCGAGATCCTTGTCCCGGAACATGTGGAGTTGGAGCTAGATGCTCGGTTGTCAATCACAATCCAATCTGCAGCTGTCCAGAACGTTTCACTGGAGATCCGTTTGTCCGTTGTCAGCCCATCAGTAAGATCTTAAATCGAATCATAACATTCCATCCCTTTGTAACACAACATTCCACACTTTCAGTTGAAACTCCTGTTCAAATGACCCCTGTCAATCCTTGCCAACCCAATCCTTGTGGTCCGAATGCGGAGTGTCGGCCAGTGGGTGATTCGCCATCTTGCACATGCTTGGATAACATGATCGGTTCTCCGCCAAACTGTCGTCCAGAATGCATCAGTAATTCTGATTGTGCCAGCAATCTTGCATGCATTCGACAAAAGTGCCAAAATCCTTGCACTGGAGCATGTGGAGCCAATGCAGAGTGCAGAGTTGTCAGTCACACACCCATGTGTATATGCTCGATTGGTTTCACCGGAGATCCATTCACTCAATGTTTGCCGGTTCAACAAGATGTGCCGAGGGAACCAAGTTCTCCCTGTACACCAAGCCCATGCGGAGCCAACGCAAACTGTAGAGAACAGAACGGAGCAGGTTCATGTACTTGTATTGAGGACCATTTCGGAAACCCATACGAAGGATGTCGTCCAGAATGTGTTTTGAACTCCGACTGTCCTTCAAACAGAGCATGTGTCAGAAACAAATGCCAAGATCCATGCCCTGGAACATGCGGACAGAACGCCAATTGCCAAGTGGTGAACCATCTGCCATCGTGTACTTGCATTCCTGGTTACGAGGGAGATCCGTTCAGATTTTGCAATATTCAACAGCGAGAACGTAAGCATTTTTTTTTGCTAAAAGTTACTTCTTTTTAACCGCATGGTGATTATCTAGATTATTTAACCTGATAAATGGTGAAAATGCCATTTTTGTGGACTGTTAGCTTAATTCTAGCAAACAATGCAAGCGTTGGGTTGTAAACAAAGAGTGTATCCTTTCATGCCGATGTAAACATCCTCTAGCGTGAGCAGACACACTCTTTGTTTACAAACCCACAACGGCCCTTTGGCATTGTTTTGCTTGAATTTACGCACGTTTGAAAAAAAAAAACATAAGTATGAAAAGGCGAGTGTTAAGATGGATCAACTTCGCCGATGTTAGTATGTACTAACATACTTTTTTATTTGATAATATGTTCTCAAGTATGAACAACACAAATATTTGCCGAGACAACAAAAACCAATAAAGCGTTTTTGCCATTTTGCGTTAAGTCCAACATGACAGGTTCATTTTACTAGAAATTTTGAAATTCTCACCTCTTTTTTCGATTCCAAATCATTTAAGGTTGAACATTAAAGTGTGTAAATTTGTAAGTTTGTAAATTTTAGAATACATAAAAAGAAATATTTGTACACAAACTTCAACGCTTAACAGCGAATCCTCAATTTTGACTGATTTTGCACATATTCAGTACATTTATTTGAAGATATCGAAACATTGTTTGGGCCTTATTTGTCTCCCAAATGAAAGGTCTGTTAAGGTTTATTTGCTTGATAAGCTTGTTTGTGTTCGATTATTTTCATGCAAATAATTTCATACTAACTACCAAAGATCAATTATGAAGTTGTCGCACAAAAACAACACTTTAAACAAATAAATATCGTTTAAAAGCATTTTAATAATAAAAAAATACGAAGTGAAATCATACAATTGACTCATGTAAATTGTAAAAAACTAAACTAGATATAAAGATCAAACAATCCTAGGAATTTTTATGTTAATTTATACAAATAAATAGATCAAAATGACATTCTGTAAATTCAACTGAATTCATATTCTCAAACTCCTTGAAAACAAGCTTTAGAGTATTAGATTTATTGCCCTAAAAAAATAAAAATTACGCAATTAAATTTAAAATAAATGTTTTACAGCTGTTACTCAGTATGCCAATCCATGCCAACCAAGTCCATGCGGCCCCAACAGTCAATGTCGGGAGATCAACGGGCAGGCTGTTTGCTCATGTTTGCCCACTTATATCGGATCTCCACCTGGATGTCGACCAGAATGTGTCACCAGTTCCGAGTGTCCTTTGGATAGGGCATGTGTCAACCAGAAATGTGTCGATCCTTGTCCAGGAACATGTGGCACTAATGCAAGATGCAATGTCAACAATCATAGTCCCATCTGCTCTTGCCAATCCGGATATACTGGAGATCCATTCACACGATGTTATCCCAACCCACGTAAGATCTAACCCCATCTGAAACCCATCCACATTAGTCTCACCATCATTTTCTTGATACAGCTCCACCACAAGACACTCAAGTCGTTGTCCGGGATCCCTGTGTTCCTTCACCATGTGGTCCCAACTCGCAATGTAGAAATATCAATGGAGTTCCTTCCTGCTCTTGTCTAGTCAATTACATTGGATCTCCACCGAACTGTCGACCAGAGTGTACCATCAACGCGGAATGTCCAAGCAATCAAGCATGTATGAATGAGAAGTGCAGAGACCCATGCCCTGGATCATGCGGAATCGGTGCCAGATGTAACGTGATCAATCATACACCAATTTGCACATGTGAGTCTGGATACACTGGAGATCCATTCACGAACTGTTACCCGGAACCACCTCCACCACGAGAGCCTGTCCGTGATGATCCTTGTAATCCATCTCCATGTGGACCAAATGCACAATGCAACAATGGAATCTGCTCATGCCTGCCTGAATACCAAGGAGACCCATACCAAGGTTGTAGACCTGAATGTGTTCTCAATTCGGATTGTCCTCGAGACAAGGCTTGTATTCGAAGCAAATGTATCGATCCTTGTCCTGGAACATGCGGACAGGATGCAATATGCGAGGTCATCAACCACATTCCAATGTGTAGCTGTCCAAACGGAATGGCCGGAAATGCATTCGTACAATGCAGGCCACAACAAGCTCCACCAGTAACAAATCCATGCAATCCATCTCCATGTGGACCAAACAGTCAATGCCGGGAGATCAACGGACAAGCAGTATGCTCATGCGTACCCGGATTCATTGGAAGTCCACCGACTTGCAGACCGGAATGTGTCGTCAGCTCTGAGTGTCCACAAAACCAAGCTTGTAACAATCAGAAGTGTCGAGATCCTTGTCCCGGAACATGTGGAGTTGGAGCTAGATGCTCGGTTGTCAATCACAATCCAATCTGTAGCTGTCCAGAACGTTTCACTGGAGATCCGTTTGTCCGTTGTCAGCCCATCAGTAAGATCTTAAATCGAATCATAACATTTCATCCCTTTGTAACACAACATTTCACATTTTCAGTTGAAACTCCTGTTCAAATGACCCCTGTCAACCCTTGCCAACCCAATCCTTGTGGTCCAAATGCCGAGTGTCGGCCAGTGGGTGATTCACCATCTTGCACATGCTTGGATAACATGATCGGTTCTCCGCCAAACTGTCGTCCAGAATGCATAAGTAATTCTGAGTGTGCCAGCAATCTTGCATGCATTCGACAAAAGTGCCAAGATCCTTGCACTGGAGCATGTGGAGCCAATGCAGAGTGCAGAGTTGTCAGTCACACACCCATGTGTATATGCTCGATTGGCTTCACCGGAGATCCATTCACTCAATGTCTGCCGGTTCAACAAGATGTGCCGAGGGAACCAAGTTCTCCCTGTACACCAAGCCCATGCGGAGCCAACGCAAACTGTAGAGAACAGAACGGAGCTGGTTCATGTACTTGTATTGAGGACCATTTCGGAAACCCATACGAAGGATGTCGTCCAGAATGTGTTTTGAACTCCGACTGTCCTTCAAACAGAGCATGTGTCAGAAACAAATGCCAAGATCCATGCCCTGGAACATGCGGACAGAACGCCAATTGCCAAGTAGTGAACCATCTGCCATCGTGTACTTGCATTCCTGGTTACGAGGGAGATCCGTTCCGATTTTGCAATATTCAACAGCGAGAACGTAAGAATTTTTCTTTGCTTATAGATACTTCTTTTAACCGCATAGTGATTATCTAGATTATTTAACCTGATAAAATGGTGGAAGTTGCCATTTTTGTGGTCCTGGTTATGCTTAATTCTAGCAAAACAATGCCAAAGGGCCGTTGTGGGTTTGTAAACAAAGAGTGTATCCCTTTCATGCCAGATGTAAACATCCTCTAGCGTGAGCAGGACACACTCTTTGTTTACAAACCCACAACGGCCCTTTGGCATTGTTTTGCTTGAATTTACGCACGTTTGAAAAAAAAAAACATAAGTATGAAAAGGCGAGTGTTAAGATGGATCAACTTCGACGATGTTAGTATGTACTAAAATACTTTTTTGTTTGATGATATGTTCTCTTATGTATGAACAACACAAATATTTGCCGAGACAACAAAAAACAATAAAGCGTTTTTGCCATTTTTTTTAAGTTCAACATGGCAGCTCAAAATTTAGATTCATAATAGAAAATTTTAAATTCTCACTTCCTTATTCGATTCCAAATCATTTAAGGTTGAACTTTAAAGTGTGTAAATTTGTAAGTTTGTAAATATTAGAATACATAAAAAGAAATATTTGTTCACACACTTCAACGCTAAACAGCGAAACCTCAACTTTGACTGATTTTGCACATATTCAGTACATTTATTTGAAGATATCGAAACATTGTTTGGGCCTTATTTGTCTTCCAAATTAAAGGTCTATTAGGGTTTATTTTCTTGATAAGCTTGTTTGTGTTCGATTATTTTATGCAAATAATTTTATACTTGCTACCAAAGATCAATTATAAAGTTGTCGAACATAAAAAAACACTTTAAACAAATAAATATCGTTTTAAATCGTTTCAATAATAAAAAAATACTAAGTGAAATCATACAATTGACTCATGTAAATTGTAAAAAACTAAACTAGATATAAAGATCAAACAATCCTAGTAATTTTCATATCCATTAATTTAAATAAAAAGAAAAAAAAAACATTCTGTAAATTCAACTGAATTCATATTCTCAAACTCCTTGAAAACAAGCTTTAGAGTATTAGATTTATTGCCCTAAAAAAATAAAAATTACACAATTAAATTTAAAATAAATGTTTTACAGCTGTTACTCAGTATGCCAATCCATGCCAACCAAGTCCATGCGGCCCCAACAGTCAATGTCGGGAGATCAACGGTCAGGCTGTTTGTTCATGTTTGCCCACTTATATCGGAGCTCCACCTGGATGTCGACCAGAATGTGTCACCAGTTCCGAGTGTCCTTTGGTTAGGGCATGTGTCAACCAGAAATGTGTCGATCCTTGTCCAGGAACGTGCGGCACTAATGCAAGATGCAATGTCAACAATCATAGTCCCATCTGCTCTTGTCAATCCGGATATACTGGAGATCCATTCACACGATGTTATCCCAACCCACGTAAGATTTAACCCCTCTAAAAACCATCCACATTAGTCTCACCATCATTTTCTTGATACAGCTCCACCACAAGACACTCAAGTCGTTGTCCGGGATCCCTGTGTTCCTTCACCATGTGGTCCCAACTCGCAATGTAGAAATATCAATGGAGTTCCTTCCTGCTCTTGTCTAGTCAATTACATTGGATCTCCACCGAACTGTCGACCAGAGTGTACCATCAACGCGGAATGTCCAAGCAATCAAGCATGTATGAATGAAAAGTGCAGAGACCCATGTCCTGGATCATGCGGAATCGGTGCTAGATGTAACGTGATCAATCATACTCCGATTTGCACTTGTGAGTCTGGATACACTGGAGATCCATTCACGAACTGTTACCCTGAACCACCTCCACCACGAGAGCCTGTCCGTGATGATCCTTGCAATCCATCTCCATGTGGACCAAATGCACAATGCAACAATGGAATCTGCTCATGCCTGCCTGAATACCAAGGAGACCCATACCAAGGTTGTAGACCTGAATGTGTTCTTAATTCGGACTGTCCTCGTTATAGGGCTTGTATTCGAAGCAAATGTATCGATCCTTGTCCTGGAACATGTGGTCAAGATGCGATCTGCGAAGTCATCAATCACATTCCAATGTGTAGCTGTCCAAACGGAATGGCCGGAAATGCATTCGTACAATGCAGACCTCAACAAGCTCCACCAGTAACAAACCCATGCAATCCATCTCCATGTGGACCAAACAGTCAATGTCGGGAGATCAACGGACAAGCAGTATGCTCATGCGTACCCGGATTCATTGGAAGTCCACCGACCTGCAGACCGGAATGTGTCGTCAGCTCTGAGTGTCCACAAAACCAAGCTTGCAATAATCAGAAGTGTCGAGATCCTTGTCCCGGAACATGTGGAGTTGGTGCTAGATGCTCGGTTGTCAATCATAATCCAATCTGCAGCTGTCCAGAACGTTTCACTGGAGATCCGTTTGTCCGTTGTCAGCCCATCAGTAAGATCTTAAATCGAATCATAACATTCCATCCCTTTGTAACACAAAATTTCACCTTTTCAGTTGAAACTCCTGTTCAAATGACCCCTGTCAATCCTTGCCAACCAAATCCTTGTGGTCCAAATGCCGAGTGTCGATCCGTGGGTGATTCGCCATCTTGCACATGCTTGGATAACATGATCGGTTCTCCACCAAACTGTCGTCCGGAATGCATCAGCAATTCTGAGTGTTCAAACAACCTCGCATGTATTCGACAGAAATGTCAGAACCCTTGCATAGGCGCTTGTGGTTTAAATGCCGAATGCAGAGTGGTC
>NC_068938.1:93643192-93715558 GCF_016801865.2 Culex pipiens pallens | reverse complement strand
CGTTTTTAATAAATATAAAATAATGCAGCAATTCCATTTGAAAAGAGCCTAAACCGAAAAAAAAGTTCTCCGATCGGGCTCAACATTTTTCTGGGGGTTCCTTCCCTAGTAACATTTTAGGTTTTAAGTAGGCCATAAAAGCCTATTTAGGCCGTATGAGGGTTTTCAGAACCATGATAAAGCCTGTAAGTTTAAAAATGTTACTAGGGTTGGCCAAAATAATTAGACCCGTATTTTTTTGTTTGGCCATTAGGGTGACCTACGCCGTGTTAGGGTGGTCTGAAAAATGGCAATTTTCGTCATTTTTCGCAAAAACCTCTTTTTTCTAAAAATCATATCTCCGCGACATTTCATCCGATTTTAGCTGTCTTAGACGCAAAAGAAAGGTGGTGAGTTTGACTATTTGGGAAAAATAGTAAGAAGTTTCAAAAATCTAGCTTACCATTTGAAAAAGTCGCATGAAAACTTAAAATGACGTTTTGACCGTGTCTAGACCAAAGAGCCTATGTCTGAAAATATGTTTATCGGATTCCTCGGACAATTTCACATAACATATCAAAAAATCGTCGAAAATAAAAACTGAGTTTTTTGACGCGCCACGCGCAAAAACGGGAAAATTTTTCCGTTTTTGCGCGTGGCGCGTCGGAAAACTCAGTATATATCGAAAAACTAGGCATATATAAGCAATTTTTGTGTATATGGAGCCAGTTTCACTCGATAATGACATTTGAGAAGGGCGTAAGTGTTTGAAATATTTTTTGTATTTTTGCGTAATTTAAATATTGCTGTATCTCGAAGCCGTAGCATCGTATCAAAAAGTGTTCAAAGACAAACTTGTAGGAAATTTGACGGGCTTCGAAAAAATACACTGTAAGACAAAAACACTCCACTTTTATGAGATTGTTTGATTTTTAAGTTTAAAAGCCAAATTTGAAAGTGAGCCCACCATTTTATTTTTTTTCGTTAATTTTTTTTGTAAAAATAATCTAAGATGTTACAAAAAGAATCACGAAAAATGCAAGAGCAATTCACCTAAAAAAATACAAAATTCATTTACTAAACATCAACATTTTCAAAAACTGAACATGAGAGTCAATTCTCCAGATAATTTTACATAAAGGTCTCAGTATTGACCATTGTCTTAAGGCCAAACCTTGTGAAATTACTACAGCGGTTTTAAAAATAAAAAATGTTGAAAAAATAGGGTTTTTGATGGTTTTTGGCGATTTCTTTATGACAGACTTGATTTTTCAGTCTCGAAAATATTTTTACAGAAAAGCTCGTCCAATTTGCATTTTTTTGTTTGCATTTCGACTAAAAAAAGGCATAATTGACCCAAATTATAAAAGATTCGAAAATTATAGTTAAATGATTTCATCGAACTTAGTAGTATTTGAGTTACCAATGTTTAATTTTTATGGTTGAACCTAACAATGTTTTTTTATAAATGATATGTTTTGGCCCAATGTTTGCAAATTTGTTTTTTGCAATTCCGTCGTGAAACTACTTACTTTTCCTGTCATTCTTGAACGACGAATTAGCCTACTTTTCTGTACCAAAAATAACAGAATCGAATAGCAATACATTCAAAATAAATGCTGAGAAGTAACACTTTTCAACATTTTTTTGATTTGAACGATTTATTGACAAAATACATGAAAATTTGACTTAAAATTTCACTCAGTGTGTGTTTTTTGGAATTGCATAAAATGTTGTATGGAACTCGTTGCAAAATTTGATTTTTTCAGCACTCTTCGGTCGTCTCCCCTAAGATGTCTGACAAGCTTGTCCAGCTTGTGATGGAATTTTTTTGTCAGTTTTCGCAAAAACCACTTTTTTCAAAAAATCGTATCCTCGCGCCATTTCATCCCATTTTAGCTGTCTTAGATGCAAAAGAAAGGTGATGAGTTTGGCTTAGAGTTTAGTAAGAAATTTAATTAAACAATGAAACAAAAATGATCAGTGGGAGCCAACCATCCGTTCACTGTTTAACCTCTGAAGATCCCGACTTTAATAGTCAATACCGGCGCCCTCCCAGGAAGCCTGCAGTTCAACAAAAGGGAGGAATGTTAGTCCGATAGTTGAAGTTGCAGACTCATCAAGCACCGTCATCTGGGGCGAATCGGGATTACAGTCTGAATAGGGACAGCACGTTTTAGAGCAGTTAAATGCTTTGGAAATGTATGTACACTAGGGTGGGTACGGATTTTGAAAAGTTCTCAGATCAAGTTCTGGTGTGGTTCCCCTTGTAGGGCATACCCAAAGGGACTCTCACGCCAAATTTCAGCTCATTTGGTTGAAAACTGGCTTGTCTCAAGCGGGTTCAAGTTTACATGGAAATTACTATGGGAAATTTTGAATTTTCGTTCATTCGCTCCTACAGGCCTGGGGAAAACATGTAGAAACTTCTAGGATGGCCAGAAATGAGCGGAATTGTCTGGAGAACAACTTTTCCTAGAGACCAGGTCGATTCGTTCAACCCCCATCGAGCTCAACGGCAATACATTCGAGGTTATCGGAACCAACGGTTTTCCCCAGAAAAGCATCAAATTTTCCTTAGCATGCTATGAATGTTTGATGAACACCGCGACGCCACATGTCAAACAGCTACCACGTGGTTGTAAAATTTGCACCATAACAGTTTTTTTTTTCTTATTTGGAGGTTCAGAATACCGCTAAATAGTATCAGGATCACCATAAATGATAATTGTATAGTTCAAAAAGTAATAAAAAGTAATTTTTTATAGGCGATGCTAGTCCACGTGGTAGCTGTTTGACATGAGGCGTCGCGGTGTTCATACAGCATTCATAGCATGCTAAGGAAAATTTGATGCTTTTCTGGGGAAAACAGTTGGTTCCGAAAACCCCGGATGTATTGCCGTTGAGCTCGATGGGGGTTGAACGAATCGACCTGGTCTCTTAGAAAAAGTTGTTCTCCAGACGATTCCGCTCATTTCCCATAGTAATTTCCATGTAAACTTGAACCCGCTTGAGACAAGCCAGTTTTCAACCAAATGAGCTGAAATTTGGCGTGAGAGTCCCTTTGGGTATGCCCTACAAGGGGAACCACACCAGAACTTGATCTGAGAACTTTTCAAAATCCGTACCCACCCTAGTACACATTCTGTTGCTCTGAATCTGGTCTACCCAAAAGCAATTAAAAATATCAAAATATTAGGCTACAACATTGTAAAAACAGCTGTTCCGATTCGCCCCATATGTCCCGATTCACCCCAGATGACGGCACATAGTTTTTCGCTATATACCCGTTGACACCGCTTGAGACCTTTGAATCCACAACGTCTCCTCCAAACATCACATGATTTTATTTATTGTTTGTTAGTAGGTAAGGTATTAGCTTTTCAATGCCTATGGGAAGGTCTTTCTAATTAGCACACCAAATCACTCGCACACAGACATTTAAATACTAAATAAATGTAATTTTGCACCACGATTACCCAGACGACTGAAACCGCCAGCGTGCCTCCCGATCAACGATGATGTAGGAAGGACTTCTTTGATAATACCAATCAATTAAACAAAGAAACGAAAATTAAAGTCACCAGCACCACACCATAAATTGAACTGACTACTTCTGCTTGTGGGCAAGCCAACCAGGGTGAAACACGAACCATTTTGTTTTCTTATCACACACAATACCACACCACTGACCGCACGTCACCACCCAAAAAAAATGAGCTCTCTAGCTTAACATTTGAAAAAGTTCTATGAAAACTTAAAATGGCGTTTTGACCGTGTCTGGACCAAAGAGCCTATGTCTGAACATATTTTCAGTTTTTATTTACAAAAAATCATATCTCGGGAACGAACGGTTCGACATCGCCAATTTTTTTTATATGTTTTGTGAAATTTTTCGAGGAATCCGATAAAAATATTTTCAGGCATACAGAGCCGTACCTTGGGTCTACGGCGCCCTTGGCGAAGCATCAATTTGGCGCCCCTCCCAAATTAACAAGTATTTTGATAAATTGATATTGATTTTTAATTATTGCTTCAATATATGAGTTTTGATTTTATAATTGCAATTGGAGACCTTAATATGATAAAATTCAGAAACACTGTTATTGTATGTTTTATTGTTCATATAATATGAGATAAGTTGAATTGAAAATTTATTACAGGAGTTAATTTGGCTGAATATTTTCTCAAATTTCATAAAATCGATAATGACAGCAGTTTTTTTTTTTAAATTTATTTCTCAGATAAATGCACGGAATTAAATGCTCAATCATAATAAATTTTGCTATAACTTGTTAGCAAATTTTATATTTTTAAGCCTGCATAATTTGATCTGATCTAGTCTTAATTTGATTGTAAAAGCAAAGAACTTTCCAGGATTCGGAAAATAATTAGCTGACTTGGCTTTGGATTTCATTTCGATAATTACAACGAAAATTTTTTTAAAAAATATAATTCGCTTTTCGAGTTCTACAAGCATGTTTCATTTAAGTCAGAATAAACTTCAAAATGAACTATTCGTAATCCGTTGCTAGATTTGGCATTTGTGTTACACAACCATGTTGAATAATGGTTTTTTGATCAAAATGTGAACAATTGACCAAATTTTATGACACTTGTTCAATAATTAACGTATAAAAACGCTAGTGGAGCAATTGATCAACAAAAACAATAAAAAGCGATGTTTTACTTGCTACTTGGGCCGTTCAGTTGTTTTGCAATCATAAGTTTTCAAAATTTCTAAGTATCGACGAATTTTATGTTTTGTTAGAAAAAAAAAGTTAAAAAAAATATAAAGATGAGAAATTTTTATTAATTTTGAGTGATTTGCCCACACGATTTTTGAGAATATATTTCATCATTTATTTTTTTTAAATTATGTTTCGCATTGATATTTATTTTCATATGTATTTATTTGTTTATTTTTAATTCGTAAAATTAAATTTTATATTCTAGAAAAATATTTTTGTGCGCAAAACTATACAAATAATTTCAAACCTTAATTAAATATTATTTTTTGGTTTTAACTTAAAAAAATAGATTGTTTTTCATTATCAAAGCTTTTTAGACGATTTAAAATGTAAACAACACTAGTTAAGCTAAAACATAAAAAGTGATGTGCTCTGAAAAACACTTTTTTCTTGACCAAATAATGTTGGTCTTATTGGTGAAAATTTACAACTGTTTTCCAATTTCAAAAACCCTTGTATTTTGAAAAAGAGTATGCAAATTGCAATGCACGAAGTTGATTATAAAAGGGGAAATCGTGCTGAAATTATTACAAAGGCCATTTGTTTTAACTCGAGAATGTAAAAATTTCAAAAGAAAGGTATATGTTTTAATGTTAAAATAATTCCCATTTCATAGAATATTGTGATTCACAGCCAAATTAACGTGATAATAACAAATAGCGGGACATTTTTATAGTCTGGAAGGTATGACTTAAACTTCATTATACAACGGTCCAAACTTTAACGTGTTTTTATTTTGAGAATTTCTTTTAAAACTCCTTTAACTTTCTGTCTCTCGAGCGCCCCTTCTTCGATGAAAAAAATAATTTAGCATTAAGTATGAATTTTCAAAAAACACTTCAGTAGAAATATTCATAAAATTGACTTTGGCGCCCCTAAATATTGTTTTTTTATATTTTGAACCAAATAAGTTAATTGTAATTCTATTTTATAATTCGGCGCCCTTTCTGTTTCAAATATCTAATGAAGATGTTATAGCTGACATGAAAATTATGTACAATCAACGATTTTGGCGCCCCCCAAGGGCTGGCGCCCTTGGCGGTCGCCAACTGCGCCAACCCCTAGGTACGGCGCTGCAGGCATACATAAAATGCTAAAATTTGTATGACCTAATTTCACATCGGATGACGGTAATACAGATTTGTACGGAATTCAATGGTGACAAAATATCTTTAATCAATTTAATTGCATTTGTTTGAATTGGATATGGCTTTTGCTAATTATATATTTATTGTTACTTTAATTTTAGAAGAATATTTTGAACAGTTTACCGGGTTAGATCAGTTAAAAGTTCATTGTCAATTGTTCTTTTCAAATTCCTAGCAAAACAAGTGCGTTGAAATGATTTTCCGCTGATCAGAACTTGTGAAAAAGTGTGAAATTCTGAGTTGACAAATATTTTCGTGAAAACACTCGGAGCGATTTTTTCGTAAAAGGCAACTTAACACTTTCGTAATCTTTAATTTCGAATCGGGCGGAGAAGAAAACACCTAGTTGTCAGTGTCAGCCACTTGCGAACTGTCAGTGAGAGCCGCCTTCAATTTTTGTTACTGTTCTTATTTGGTTAGAGCAGTATTGTGTTTGAAAGAAAATAAATTTTAAAACAGTTTATAAATTTGCAAATTTGCGGACTGAGACAATTTATTAAATACAAAAGAGGCTAAAATAAAATAAAATAATTAACTTTATTTATTTGTCAATTTTTGCTAATTTTTGATAAGATCTAGTTGAAAATATGTATTCATGAGATATATTTCCAATATGACCATAAATCAATCAATGTTATGTCTTACATACATGTACTTAAACTAAGACTTATTTAGTTATTAGTAGTTAGTCCGGGACCGTGGTGTAGGGTAAGCGTGATTGCCTCTCACCCAGTCGGCCTGGGTTCGATCCCAGAAGGTCCCGGTGGCAAATTCTGAGACGAGATTTGTCTGATCACGCCTTCCGTCGGATGGGGAAGTAAATGTTGGCCCCGGTCTAACCTAAAAGGTTAGGTCGATAGCTCAGTCCAGGTGTAGGAGTCGTCTTCCTGGGTCCTGCCTCGGTGGAGTCGCTGGTAGGCAGTTGGACTCACAATCCAAAGGTCGTCAGTTCGAATCCCGGGGTGGATGGAAGCTTAGGTGTAGAAAGAGGTTTGCAATTGCCTCAACAATCAAGCCTTCGGACATCAAGTTTCGAGTAGGAATCCCGTAATCGGGAACGCCAAGGCAATGCTGTAGAGCGAATAATTTGATTTTGATTTTTTGATTTTTAGTAGTTAGTCAATGTGTTTAAATATATAAATCGTTCAGTACAACCCGTGCTGTGGAGGAAGTGAAGCAAATTCTCTGAACGAAAATAGGAACAAAGAGGGGAAAACGGCGAGCTGGAGGTTGACATGAATAAAAAGGAAGCAGAACGTTTTCTTTTTTTTTGGAAAAAAAATCATCGTAGGTAAAATTTGCCTAAAAATTAAGATCGTTCAATTAGCCACCGTCTTTCAAACAGTTAAAAAAAATCCTTATTTTTTATGTAACTTTCATGATTTCCGGTCCTACACAGTCACGACGTTCTAGCAGGATTCTGGCAGATTTCTCACAGAGCTGGATATTCTTACAGCATTCTAGCAGAAATGTTCTACCGTTCTAGCAGGATTCTGACAGAACCAGCTCTGCTAGAATATTTCGTGACTGGGTACCCTCGTCTCGGCACCGAAGAGGACCTGATAAAAATAAGTTATGAATAAAAAAAAAATTGGCAGAGAAAGTTGCATCACATGAGTCATGCACGATCTTGAGCACTATTTTGAAATGTGCTGCAAGAAAATTTGTATTGTCAAGAAGGACAGATGACGACTGACTGGAAATTTAGATGGGAAGAGAAATTATCTTGCACAAGAAAACAAAAACAACAACAAGAAAATGAATAAGAATAAGAATAAGAATAAGAATAAGAAGACCTCTTCGCTTCTCCCTCCCAGTTTAATATACCTGTTGGAAGAACAATGATTTCAAGAAACAAATCACGGCTAATTTTGATCAAGTTTAATCGTCAAAATAATTTATTAAAACTTCAATTTTATTATTTAATGATAATTTCAAAATCCGAATGCAGCATTCACTATCTTCACGCTTCCAAGAAGATCTGCCATAAAATCAAAATCGAAAAAAACGGCGTATACGTCATTTCACCATTAATCTGCAGGATATTAACCCCTGAACATGTAAAGCAAATAATTATTTCAACTTGAGCACTAATGTGAGCGAAAAACTGAATTAGGGTAGAGTAGTCATCAATGAGACACGGGGAACAATGATAAAATGGCCCTCACAAGTCGTAGTTTCAACCAATCAGGCTCATATTTTGGGGAAAAGTGTATCTACTGGATACACGTCTGCCATAATAGTGGCTTTGGTTATGGACGCTCCCTAGCAAAGTTATTCATAAATGTTTGATTTTGGGGTGTAAAAGTAAATTATGACTGAAAATTACATTTTCGCTTATATTCTACCAATAATACAAAAACTAAAATTTATCCAAACTTCTTTTGTCATTTCATAGGGCATGAGTTGCGTTACAATGGCCTTTCATTAGAATTGACCAAAATTAAGAATATACCCAGAATCCAGGGCTGTCTCATTGTTCCCCACTCTTTTCAGCCTATGGGTAACAATGAGACACTTTGATTTTTCTTCATTAAACTTTTCAAAATCTAGGGAAATCCTTCAAAACATGAATCGGAAGTGATTTTTGGCATATTTATTGAGTTTTGACTTCATTTAGCCAAACATATAATGTTATATGGTATAAATAAATGGATTTTACTAAATTTAAATACTTTTTAGTATAACTTTTGTTAATGAAAGCTTCAAGTTGGCAAAATTGCTTTAAAATGTTCAAGGTAAGTCACCTGCAATGGAACAATACAAAAACATGAAGTTTTACTAGAAAAGTATTGATTTTCGTAGAGTGTCTCATTGTTCCCCACCTGTCTCATTGTTCCTGCCAAGTGCGTCTACAATGAGACAGTTGGATAGCTCTGGCTGTAGAGGTCGAATCGATCTCATATTTTGGTCAATGTTAGAACACATTTAAAGAAAGATCATGCAACAAAAAGCTCATTAAAACATGCTGATGAAAAAAATACAAAAATCGTTGAAAGTTAAAAACCAAAAGTGTCTCATTGATGACTACCCTACCCTATTCAATTATCAGGTGCGAAAACTGATCTACCCCACGAGTGTTTTTGTGCTCTTCAAGCTCACGCAACGGCCAGCAGTTGCTCGCAAATAGCGAAATAGAGTAGTAATTGCAACGGAACTGGGTGCTTACAATTGAGTTGAGATATTTGATTCGATTGAAGCAGTTCAAATCTGCTTGTTTAATACCCGGTTGATTTTTCAGTTTTGTTTCATCGATATAAATCAATGCAAAATTTTGTCTTACAATGGGTTTTCAATTTTAGGCAACATATTCACAATTAACTTTTTTTTATGTATTGATTGTGGTTTATTGATTTTTGATAGTTACTAAAAAAATTATAAAAAGCATAAGTGATTATAGTAAAAACTAACAAATTAATGATCGGACCCGAATGACTCTTGAGTTAAGTGGTCCTTAAATGCAAATAAATAAATAAATAAATATACAAATTAATGAAAAAAGTTGTTAAAATAAGGTAATTATATTTTAAGCATTCAAAGAATTTCTCTTCGTGATTTGCACAGCATGTTCAAACGCTAGCTTCATCGTCACATCGTGCCGGAACCGAACATCTTCCGGTTTAATTTTAGTGCTAAACTGAAAATTTCGCACCAGGTGCACCATCATAACCTTCATTGCTGTCTGGGCGTAGCGCCATCCTGGAATCAAATAAAAATAGTTAGTTATTCAGTGTAATACAACCAAAATTAGTGAACTACCAAAACAAATTCTCTTCCCCCCGCTGAACGGCAAAAACCCAAACGAGTGCCGCTTCCTGACACGCTCCTCGGAGAAGTTCTCCGGGTCAAACCGATCCGCGTCCGGACCCCAAACGTCCTTCCGGCGGTGCAGCGCCTCGATGCTCATGACAAACGTCTGCCCCGGCGGAACGCGTACACCGTCGAGCTCGATTTCGGCAATGTTCTGGCGGGCCACCATCGGTCCCGCCGGCCAGTAGCGTAGAATTTCGTTCAGAAACATCTCTGTGTAACGCAGTTGTTTCAGCATCTCGGGAGAAAAATCCATCGCGGGATTGTCCAACGGGTAAAGTTCGGATATTTCCTCAAAGAGGCGGTTCTGCATGTCCGGGTAAAATGACATCAGCAGACAAGCGTGGGCCGTTATGGTACCGCTGGTGTCAATAGCCTGGAGGAAATAGAAATATTATAGCGTCCTCCATTATGGCAAAGTGGCGTTCCACCTACCCCAGTAATAATCGCGTACATGTTATGAGTAAGTTCCGTGTCGTCGAAGACTTTTCCGTCGTTGAATACCTTCAGAATCTCGTCGACGAACACCTTTGGCTTACCGGAGGTGTCGTTTTCCTCCTCTGTATCATCACTGTCGTTATCACTACTGATCAGAAATTGCTTTCTTTCTTTCGAAAGCTGAAAACAATTGATTCAAAATGGGAATGAGTGATACGAGAAATTTTGACAGTTCAAAATTATTTTTCTTTCCGTGTCGGAACTCACCTTCAGTAAAAAGTCACAGACAATTTTACTAGCTTGAGAGACCTCCTTGAAGTAATTTGTCATTCGGTAGACCACATCCGGATACAAATATGGAGTAATCATCCGCTTTGATGCCACTTCCTGTATCCTAGACAAAAACAGAACCAATCTTTAAACAAATTCTATACACCACATGTTCGCTCTCAAGACGCACTTGTCCAACCCTTCCTTGAACTCTTTCTTGCCCGGTCTGTCGAGACCGTCAACTCCGAGCGTGGTCTCGCAGGCTGCCTCCAGGAAGGTCAACCCGGTGTACTTGTGAATGTCGATCGTTTCACCATCCTCACAAAGGTTCAAACTGTCCACCGTTTTTCGACAATATTTCACAAATATCGGAATGAAACTGTTGACGACCTTTTGGTTCATAGTCGAATTAAGTCGCTTCCGGAGTCCCTTCCAGTAGTGATCTGGAAAAAAGACGCAGAAGTCAACAACCCACCATTCCAAGCTTTTACTAAATCATACACTTTGAAGTGAACAATCCCAGCTCGAACCCCACGAAACGGTACAGAAACGGCTTCTCCAGGCAATCCGGGCTCATCAGTATCTTCTGGATCAAATCCGGATGACTGGTCAACAGCAGAAGCTTGGGCCCAGCCCATGCCTTGGAGATACGTTCGCACTCCTGAAACGTTTCCTTGATCAGATCGGTCCGTTGCAAGTCGGTCATTCCGACCACCTTCAGGGTGTTCCCAATCAACGGGTACGCCGGATACACCGATGGCCACCCGTCGGCAAATTTGTACTGCTTCCGGTGCAGCCAGTACAGAATTCCCGTTAGGACGGAGATGATCGCCGTTAACAGCAGAAGAACCATCGTGGCTTTACGTTAAGATGTTTATCGGGTGAAATGCAGCAATCTACTGAAAGTTTCGTTTTCAACGAAGAAGGAAGCATTAGTAGAAGGGCGTGATATTTTAATTTGGAATGTTTAGCAGCAAATTAACACCTCATACTAAAACTACTTTCACTGTACAATGCTTGGTTTTGATTTCAATTAGATAGTAAATACTATTGATATCTTCAGTAGCTGTATTTGAAAATTTTTGATCATTTTTCCAACATAACTAAGCAAATGTTATCCCGGCTGAGAACAAAAAGCTGAGTTAAAAAGTAAAAAAAAATCCTACAAACTTAACAATCTCTCAATTTGAATAAAGAAAGACAAGTGTGACAACAGAGAGTCCAGCTATTTTTTTCTGCGGGTTGAGAAAACAGCAATTTTTTGCTTGTTTTAACACACACGGCAATCGCCTTTGCGTTGGTGTCTTCCGAAAAGTTGTAAAGCTACTCATTCAAAACAATTTTGATATGGTTATTTAGAAATGTTGATATATTGCCAGGAATCTGTAAATTCCAGATTTTTCGAGTGTCCATCACATTAATGTTCAACCTTTCTTTGTTACAGATTTTGACAGATGAGCAATTCTCTGAGATTTCGGTCATTCGATTTTTTTTGTATTTTTTAATCCGGGTGAAACTTTTTTGGTGCCTTCGGTATGCCCAAAGAAGCCATTTTGCATCATTAGTTTGTCCATATAATTTTCCATACAAATTTGGCAGCTGTCCATACAAAAATGATGTATGAAAATTCAAAAATCTGTATCTTTTGAAGGAATTTTTTGATCGATTTGGTGTCTTCGGCAAAGTTGTAGGTATGGATATGGACTACACTAAAAAAAAATGATACACGGTAAAAAAAATTTTGGTGATTTTTTATTTAGCTTTTTGACACAAAAACTTGATTTGCAAAAAAACACTATTTTTAATTTTTTTTATTTTTTGATATGTTTTAGAGGACATAAAATGCCAACTTTTCAGAAATTTCCAGAATGGGCAAAAAATCTTTGACCGAGTTATGAATTTTTGAATCAATACAGATTTTTTCAAAAAATCGAAATATTGGTCGCAAAAATTTTTCAACTTCATTTTTCGATGTAAAATCGAATTTGCAATCAAAAAGTACTTTAGTGAAATTTTGATAAAGTGCACCGTTTTCAAGTTATAACCATTTTTAGGTAACTTTTTTGAAAATAGTCGCAGTTTTTCATTTTTTAAAATTAGTGCCCATGTTTGCCCACTTTTGAAAAAAATATTTTTGAATAGCTGAGAAAATTCTCTATATTTTGCTTTATTGAACTTTGTTGATACGACCCATAGTTGCTGAGATATTGCCATGCAAAGGTTAAAAAACAGGAAAATTGATGTTTTCTAAGTCTTACCTAAACAACCCACCATTTTCTAATGTCGATATCTCAGCAACTATAAATCCGATTCACAATGTTAAAACATGAAACATTCGTAAAATTTTCCGATCTCTTCGAAAAAAATATTTTCAAAAATTTAAAATCAAGACTAACATTTCAAATGGGCGTAATATTGAATGTTTGGCCCGTTTGAAATGTTAGTCTTGATTTTAAATTTTTGAAAATATTTTTTTCGAAAAGATCGGAAAATTTCACGAATGTTTCATATTTTAACATTGTGAATCGGATTTATAGTTGCTGAGATATCGACATTAGAAAATGGTGGGTTGTTTAGGTAAGACTTAGAAAACATCAATTTTCCTGTTTTTTAACCTTTGCATGGCAATATCTCAGCAACTATGGGTCGTATCAACAAAGTTCAATAAAGCAAAATATAGAGAATTTTCTCAGCTTTTCAAAAATATTTTTTTCAAAAGTGGGCAAACATGGGCACTAATTTTAAAAAATGAAAAACTGCGACTATTTTCAAAAAAGTTACCTAAAAATGGTTATAACTTGAAAACGGTGCACTTTATCAAAATTTCACTAAAGTACTTTTTGATTGCAAATTCGATTTTACATCGAAAAATGAAGTTGAAAAATTTTTGCGAACAATATTTCGATTTTTTGAAAAAATCTGTATTGATTCAAAAATTCATAACTCGGTCAAAGATTTTTTGCCCATTCTGGAAATTTCTGAAAAGTTGGCATTTTATGTCCTCTAAAACATATCAAAAAATAAAAAAAATTAAAAATAGTGTTTTTTTGCAAATCAAGTTTTTGTGTCAAAAAGCTAAATAAAAAATCACCAAAATTTTTTTTACCGTGTATCATTTTTTTTCAGTGTAGTCCATATCCATACCTACAACTTTGCCGAAGACACCAAATCGATCAAAAAATTCCTTCAAAAGATACAGATTTTTGAATTTTCACATATCATTTTTGTATGGACAGCTGCCAAATTTGTATGGAAAATTATATGGACAAACTAATGATGCAAAATGGCTTCTTTGGGCATACCGAAGGCACCAAAAAAGTTTCACCCGGATTAAAAAATACAAAAATTAAAATTAAGCAAAAAAGACCGATTCCGTAGAGAACTGCTCAGATATGATAAGAATTTTAGCAGATTTTGAATAAAATGTCTTACAAAATAAACGTGTGTAATTCTCTCGAACAGGGTTGCAAAAATATCAAAATATCAGCCATCAGCGCACTACAATAATCTGAAAATGTATGCTCCAACGATCACTGTCCTCCATTTCACCGTGAGAATCTCTCAGCAACAAGAATTACCGTTTTTTATCTCGTTTATCCCGTCTGAAATTCTCTTTTTATCTCTCAATCTAACATTCACGTTCTTCTACTATAAGCCCTGTTTTCCATTAATCCAAAATCAAAACCTATTGTGCCAACGCAGTTGAACAGAACGTAATACATATGTAGTTGGTTCCATATTTCCTTCTTGCGATGATCGATTTAGATTTATTAAAACCACGATTTGCCGTTAGACACACCATTTTCGGGTTTGAGTCTTGACTACAGATGCTAAATCAAACGTTTGTTCGAAAATTATATTTTTATGGTGATTTTTATTTTGAAAATTTTTAATTTTCAAATGCTCTTTTAGGGATAAGTATTCCTGTAAAAAAAGAAATTTTTCTAAATTTCCTACAATTATCTCTTTCTGTCTTGATTAGACTGTTTGTGCCGAGATACAGAATCTTAAGGGGATACGGGAAGGACCGCCATATTAATCACCGCCACTACTCGAATTTTTAAAAGCAGTTTCAAAGAAAATGCTGTAACGTTGAATGTTGATGTTTGTTTCAGACGAGAAAAAAGACGATAGCATGCAAACTATGCAAACGAGTTCATAAATCTAATAAGTTGATCAGGAGTTCGTAATCGCGAAGATACGTATTCCCCGACTCACGTTTCAAAAGCAGTTTCAAGAAAAACGCCAAACCTTGCAAAGTTCTCTGTTTGGCAGACGGTTAGCCTTAAATAAACAATCTGTTGAGTTTAAAAAATAATTTAAGTCACATAGACATGAACGGCCGTGGCTGACTAGTTACGGTGTTCGCTTTGTAAGCGAATGGTTCTGGGCAGGGATGCCAGATGATTTTTCAAAATGTCTGTGAAAAAGTCTGTGTATGTCTGTGTCTTTGTCTAAAATTCAAATAAATCAATTTACAGTCATAGAAATCTATCAAAAATTGTGTTTTTAAGCATTTGAAGACTAACGAAATAAGTTTTGATTGATATTTTAACAAAATAACAATTTAATGAAGTTTTTAAAAAGTCTGTGTACCTCAAAAAATGTCTGACACGAGCTCAAATGTCTGTGAAACACAGACAAATCTGTGTATCTGGCATCCCTGGTTCTGGGTTCGATGCCCATCTGCTCCCAACGAGAAAGTTAAGAACACATCTGGAGTTTTTTTTTTGAAAAGGTCCAACAAACCAAATTTACATGTTTTATCCAAGGGAATGATGGAACGAGAGGAATCACAAATCCGCATAAATAATTTTAAGATTGTTCAGGTGTAAACCAAAAACGTGATTAAAAATTAAAGTGGAAGAATAAGGCTTTCAAATTCTTATTTAATTGTCGGTATACAGGACGCCACATTATTTAATCATTCTCTGGCGTACTTTCAATTTTGCAGTCCAAAACCAGTCACTGAATTGGAAAATAAAATTCTATTTAAAATTTTCTTTTCTTGATTTGTGTGCACATACGTCGAAGACCAAGATTGTTTACTTTTTGCTCTTTGGTCTGACATTCTTGGTCTGACAGCTTTATCATGGATTTTGGTCTGGTCTAGGCGAGGAATAGGACACAGCACTTTCCTGGTTTTATCACAATATGTGCATTAGGATGTAACAAAAATGAATTTTTGGCGGGCATTCAAGGGTTTGTTCTGGTGGGCATACTAAGCTCAAATCCAAAATATGAGCTTGATTGGACGTAACAAGAGCTGGCGCTCTGCCCTTCAATTTTAAATAAGATTTAACCCGTAAAAAAAGATTTTTTCAAAAATGTCACTTTTTGAGGCATTTTGGCCTCAAATGGCGTCTAGGGCGTCGCGAGGCGCGACGCATATCTTTTTTGCCGGGACCGATTTTTCGAAAAAAAATGCCAAACTTTGAAGGCCTGCACCGAGCTCCAGGGTGCTCCAAATGTCAATGTTATATATACCAAAAGATGCGCAAGGATCTGGCCTACACGCCAGTGATGTTTTTGGTAAACGCCAAAATGCCTCAAAAAATGACATTTTTGAAAAAAATCTTTTTTTACGGGTTAATTCCCATTTAAAATTGAAGGGCGGAGCGCCAGCTCCTGTTACGTCCAATCAAGCTCATATTTTGGATTTGGGCTTAGTATGCCCACCGGAACAAACCCTTGAATGCCCGCCAAAAAGTCATTTTTGTTACACTCTAATGTGCATAGTGCCCAAGGGGTGTAAATACTTTTTTACATACTGTATATGCTTTCATCCTTTTCATTCTGGGTTTGAATCCCTTCGATTACAACTTTTTTGTGTTTACAAAAAATATACATGCAGTGTGTCTTTTTTGACGAAGATGATTTGCATGCTTTTGCATGCGATTTTACCATCACCACAAGTCTTTTGTGGTATCTTTTGCAAGTTTCTGCTTGATTCTGGTTTTCATTAGGCCGTTGCAAATATTTTTCAAAGTTTATGTCACCTGTAAGAATCGGTGCAAAAAATCAGGAGGTAAAAAGGAGTATTTTTTCAATAAACTTCAAAGATTAGCAAAAATGCATTTCCTTGCGTTGATAATCATATTAAGCATTTTTGAATTTTATAATTTTTTTGAAAATGTTTGTGGAATTTCGAGGTATTTTACGCGAAAGTTTCCTGCAACACTTTTGTTGTTACATTGCATTTTACAACATTTTTTTTATTCAAATATAAATATCGTGGCATGTATTTTTTTGCCCCCTCCTGATCCAGGTTTTATCCTGGCTTATATTCGTGTGAATTAACTGAACTTAAAATGTCCAGGAATGAAAAAAAAACTTTTGAGCACACTTTCCATGCAAGCAGTATTGAAGATTGATCGTAGGTTGTTGAGATACAGATTATTAAAGAAACGAAAACGAAGCATTTTAGTGTTATTTTTATGATTTTACAAAAAAATAATTTATTTGTCCATCAACTCTTTCTAGTTTTCTATGTTTAAAACAACACAAAATTCCAAAAAAAAGTTAGTTCGTTGGATTCCGTTTGGTTATCTGCACCAAATGATCGAACGCCAGTTTCATCGTTAGGTCATGCTTAAATCTGACATCTTCCGGTTTGATTTTTGAACTAAACTTGAAGTTTCGCACCAGGTAGATCATGACAATTTTCATCGCGATTTGTGCGTATTTGTAACCTAAAAATGAGAGAAAAAATTACAAAATATCCAAAAATTTACGCAATCTTCACAAACCAATGCAAATCCTCTTGCCCCCACTGAACGGCAAAAACGCGTACGAATGGCGCTGCTTGATGCGTTCCTCGGAGAAATTCTCCGGATCGAAACGCTCCGCATCCGGGCCCCAAACGTCCTTCCGGTGGTGCAGCGCGTTGATGCCAATGATGAAGGTCTGGCCGGGCGGAACGCGCACTCCGTCGATCTCGATCGCGGCAATGTTCTGGCGGGCGATCGACGGAACCACCGGCCAGTGGCGTTGAACTTCGTTCAGGAACATTTCGGTGTAGCGCAGCTGCTTCAGCGTGGCCGGGGAAAAATCGAGGCACGCACAGTCTGCCGGGTAGAATTCATCGACCTCTTTGAACAGTCGATCCTGGACTTCGGGGTAGAACGACAGGAACAGGCAGGCGTGGGCCGTTACCAGACTGCTCGTGTCGACGGCCTGTGATTAATTTTGCAATATTTATAAGAAGAATTCTAGTTAACTGCAGGAATATGAAAATAGCGCAATGAAATCTTGAATTAGTTTAAAAATGAGTCATTCCCGTACAGGCCAAATCCTCTAGAAGGGGACTCACCCCCGTCTTTATCTGGGAAATTATGTCTGAGGCTGAAACAAATGAATAAGTATCAAATACATGCCTTGTTAAATGATTGGCAAGGGTAGTTACAAAATACTTTAATCGTAGCATTCACTGACAAATTTTAAACAAAACGATTGCTAAACAAGGGCTAAAAATTTGAAGGTGACTGTGTTCCAACATCAACCGAAATAATAACCAAAATAATTTATTAAACATATTCACCAATGATCATACCATTGTGTTTGACCCACGTGGCACTGACCTAAGCAAAGGTTAAAACTGTGCCAACCTGAACTGTATAAATTAGCAAAGCATTAGCCTTCAACTGAAGACGCGGAGACACCTTCACTTAGCGCAGGGTTTACCGCCCATATGTACCTACCCCGGTGATTACGGCGTACATGTTGTCGGTGATTTCCGTTTCGCTGAATGTTTTGCCATCGCGGGAAACCTTCAGCAGCTCGTCCACGAAGATCCGCGGTTGGTCGGAGGTGGTCTCGTCCTTTTCCTCTCCAAAATATCCAACAGAATCATCGTAGTTGTTGTTGTTCGAAAGGTACTGCCTTCTCTCGGATACCAGCTTGAAGAAAGAAATGTTGATCAGATTATTTAAATATTTGTAAAAGACTCAAATAAAAAAAAAACAAAACTGATTTAATCATGTTTGAGTTTACAAAAAGATATGGTGATTGGTGCTCGTTAGAACAATTCTAACTCAACGTAGTTCTAATAAGATACAAAATAGTCTGAACAGTATTTTGCATCGTGAGGAACAATTAAAGTACCTCGTATTTACACTAATAGACAGCAGTTATACGACCAATTAATTGTTATGTGAGAAAATTGTACCATTCGTGAGGGAAATTGGCACGAGAGAAGCTATATTGTATAACATCACTACAGATGCCGACAAAGCAACGGCATTAGAAATTAATGTGTTACCAAAGGGAACTCTACGGCTGTGAATTACCGATCGGGTTGTGATTTTTCATATTGGTATGCAGATTTAATACGGGTGGAGAACAATATTTGGAAATAATGGTACCCGTCGTCTGGGGTAACATTGGATCTGGGGGGTGAGATTGGGTCATACAAATTTCAGCATTTTTGTATGACCCAATCTCACCCCCAGACCTAATGTCACCCCTGATGACTGTATGATTAATTATACTGCCATTCTACTAAAACAAGTACAACTGAGAATAACGCGATTGAAATTTTTCGACCGTTGTCATTGTTTCTACGCATAATTGTAGGGGTTCCCTATTCGCTCTTTTCCGGGCAGGTGGGAATAACAAAACGGAGTTCATTTCAATAACAAATTTTGTTAAAATATCAAATTTTGTTATTAGAAAAACATGATCATCGTTAATGAGAGAAAAAATAATAACATTCCATACACTTAGTATAAAAATTGTTATTGAACAGATCTAATGAGAAAGTAAGGCAGTAACAACTCAAGACATCGCACGTTAGAAATCAGTCAATAATTTATCGCGTTATTCATGTGATTTTTAAATTTATTTAAAAAGAATCAGCAGTCATAGTCATTTTTTTTTTAATTTTTGATTTTAATTTAACTATGAGATAATTTTAACCAATTTCATCAAGGACATTAGTTTGGCAATGAAGTATTTTTTTTTTGTAAAAAAAAAGTTTATTTAGAGCATAATAAATTGTACATGGTTTACATAGAATAGCATAAGTTTTGTCGATAAATACAGATTATTTGAACAGCTATACCAAAAATTGTTTATCGTTTACAATAAATATTATTAGAGTTTGTTCTTCTTCTATCTTTGAGCTTCAATGGCGCGTCTTCTTCTTTTTCGGGCGACCGGGTCCTCGTCGGCCCGAATTGGGCGCAGAGCCTCCAGGAGAGATATCACTTTCGCTCTCTGAGATGGTATCCAAAGATGGCGATGTCTTCGGGTCCCGGATGGGAAAAGGGACCTTGAAATTGTTTTCCAAGATCATGTTAGCAGGCGTCAAAGAGATTGGCATCTCTTCATCGTTGCTCTCTTCGTTTCGTGAGTTCTCGATTTGGTGTTCGTTGTCGTCTCCAGTGCCGATTCCGCTGAGCTCGTTCGTGATCTCAGTTGAGTGATTCGGCAAGATCGTCGCGGTGTCGGTCCCCGAGATACTGATGCAGTCGATTGGATTTGTTTGTGGTGGTGCAGTTTGGGTTTGCAAAACCGTGGTGGAGGTACCTTCGTTCACCACACCAGCGTAACTTTGTGGTGCAGTTGTCTGTGCGCTTTTCAGTCTTTCGCTGAGGTCGGCCTTCTGGCCGAGAAGTTTTTTGTTATCAACACATGACATCCCTATGTGTTGAGTTAGTGTGCAGTGTCTGCACGTCGCTGGTTGACCTGTGTAGGTGACCAGCGTTAGTTCGTTTCTGATTGAAACGAATGACTTAATATGGCGGCGAAGCACCATCTTTGCAATCCGGATTCCTGACGATACGCCGCGGAATGCGAATTTTTCTCCCCAGACTGTTTCTTGGATGCTCAAGACATCACCGTAGTGCCGAAGAAAGGCCACAATTTCGTCATCGGTGACGTTTTCGGAGAGATCGTGGATCTTGACCTCCACTCCCCCGTCCTCCATCATCAACCGAACTTTGACCTTGGTTTTGTTAATCACGAGCTCGTGCTTTTCGTTGTGCATAGCAACAATGTCTTGAGCGATTTTCAACTCACTGCACTTAACATGTGCGCAATTTTGCGCATGGTTGATCTGGAGCCTTTTCACTTGCTCTGGCCTCAAGGCCAGATTAACGTGCACAAACTTGTGCAGCTCTTCAAATGTTGGGCGTTTTGGGAAGTTCGATAGAAGCACCTTGAAGGTGTTCTCACGAGTTTGCACTTGAGACATAGTTGTGATGGCGAAGCACAAATTAATCACAATTAGATGATTTGACGCGAAAACTCGATTCCACACCCGATGGTGTAGAAAAGAAAGCGAAGTATGGTTTTTATACTTAAACTGTTATAAAAAAGTGAAACATTTTAAAGTTGATTTTTTAAATATTGATGTTCCCCCAAGGAATTTTCAAACATTTATTTTAAGTTCACTTTTTTGGTTATTTGCTCACTTGGATATTTTGCATGGACTTTGTTAAATTTTACATTTTTTAAATACTGAATAAAATTTGGAAGCCGTCAGCCAATGTATACTAATTTTAATCAGCATTTGTGTATAAGTAATATTTAATTGGAAACGAACAAATACTTAAATTGTATGATAAGCTAACAGTAAGAAAACAAATCGAGTCATCGGGAACATTTTTTCTCTGTCTCTGTCGCATTTTCTTGTAATAATTTTTGGCAAGAGAATGAGTCATTTTTCGAGCAAATCTCTGTTAGGTTGTTGCAAATATTTTTTTAAGTTTATGAGATCCCACCCCCACATTTTATTTTGCAAAACTTTCGATGGAAACTTGCTTGATTTCATCCGTCTAAGCTCATTCCGAGTTGTAATATAACCATGATTAAAGTTTATGTGCACCCCATTCCATTTTTTTAAACGCAACACAGTTCTTTATAAATGAATTTTGTAGTTTTTGCATTTTTTTTAACACGATCAGTTCTTTGAATTATTTGAAGATGAGTTTTTGCAGAATTTCCAATATGACCAGCTCTTTGAAAATAATTCGTTTGAAAAATCTCTTTGTTATCGAATTCTTTTCCAACATGATCAATTCTCTAAAAAGGAATTGAAATGTTAATGAAATATTCTTCTGGCGATAAATTGATACGTTTCCGAAATTCTGCTTGAAAATCAAAAGACACATTCCGCCGTGACGTTGCAACGCTTTGACTTTTCTTTTTTCAGTATTTCGGCTGTAACTCAAAAATTACATTGAAAAGGTACATATGTTATTACAGATTCGGAACGTACATTAAATTTCCTATAAGAAAGAATGTTGAAACATTATTTTAAGCGAATATTCTATTTTTGAGAGGGGGATATGTAGCGTGACGTTGCAACGCGTGACTTTTTCTCAATCCTGACCCAATTCATGTTTCGCCATTAACTCTGCTCTGTTAAACGGCAAATTTGGGGTTCTTCTTCCATTTTTAGTGTAAAATTGGCCAACAAATCGATTGCAACCATTAGTTTTTCGAAAAAATTAAACCTCGATTTTTGAAGACCGCTTACATTTCGTGACGTTGCAACGCTCTGTTTTTGAAAACATGGTTTTTCGTTGCGTTGCAACGTCACGAAATTATAGTTTCAAAATAAATCATAGTTTTTGTTAGGCTGAACAACTGTAGGTTAAAATTTGATTATAAGACATTAATAGACAGTACAAGGACATGTGAATTGATTGGCCTGCCCATGTTAGACCCCCCCCCCCCCTCCCCCTATTCTGCTTTCACAGTTGCAGTACGATTTACGAAGTTTTCCAAAGGGTTTTCAAAATATTTTTTTTGTACTATTCCATTATCACGAAGGAAACCCCCCCCCCCCTCTCCCGTCCTCTATCCATTTAACGGGACGTCCATGCATTACGTAACGGCGTAATATCAAGGGGGATGGAGGAGGGTTCGAGGATTTATACAAAAAAAGTGTATCGGAAATGTATTTCCAGGGGGTGGAGGGGGTCTAAAAATATAAATGTTTTGTTACGTAATGCAAGAACGCTCCCTTAATATTTTAATGGTTTTGGGCAACTTACAAAACACGTGGAAGTTTTAGAAGGGAGGTGAGGAGCTTCATGTTTTCAGGAGGGCTTATTTTGAATTTATAAATAAAGTGCCCATATCGTTTGTTCATGGCCCCTAAGGGGTGAACTGCAAAAAACGTAACTTATTTTGTTGACTTTTATGCTTTTTTAAATTAAATTTGAGGAAATAATATAACTGTTTAACTGCGCAACATAACATTTTTAATTGTGAACAACAAAACGTTGCATACAACTTATTTAAGTAAGGGTTCGTCCAACAACAGAGTGACAAAAGTTTGTGAAAAAAAACAATCGAATCACGTGATTTTTATTGTTTAATGAATTTCACTGTAATTTGACTTACATAAGGGTCTGGGAAAAAAAATCATTGCGTTGTATTAGAATGAACCCTCACGTAAATCAGTTTATCATAAAGGGGCCATCCAGTAACCACGTGATTACTTTTTTGAAAGTTTTAGAATTTTTCCCCCTTGTGAACATCGGTCTATTTTGATTTGTTCAACAAGTTTCATAAAATACTTTTTTTTTCGAGTTGCATCAAACTTAAATGACGGAATTTGTGAATGACCCATGTACAATTCTTCTGTAAATATGCTCGGAAACATTATATAACAAATATATAATATTTAGTACCCTTTTATCTTCAACAACCAACTACGCATACACCTTTTTTGCCATGTGACCAATATGATTTAAAATTTCGTGACGTTGCAACGCAAACTTAAACCTGTTGTAACTTTGGATCTAGACAACCAATTAAGTCGCTCTAGATTGCATTTGAAAGCTCTTTCCAAGTACAAAGAGCATCCGAAATATCAAAATGATTGAAAGTTTAGTTTTTTGTTGACATAAACAATTGTCCCTTTTTCGTGACGTTGCAACGCAATAAAATGGTAAACTTACACTATTTTGAAAAAAAACTTAACTTAAGATAAACTGCAAACCCATGACATTTCCGTTTAGTACAACTAAAAACCTACAAAATGCAATCAAAAGAATATTTTTTGGATTTTATTTCGCTGAAAACCAGGAGTTTTTAGAAAAATGTTTTAAAACGATGATTTTATCACGAATTGATGCATAACCTAACCAACTTGTACAAAATGATATTCAAATGATCAATTAATGAAAACCATGATTATTGAAGCTTCAAGTAGTCTAGAATCGAGGAAAAATATCCAAATAGCTCATACACGCTTTTCAAAATTTCATCCTAAGGTGTACATTGCCGGAGAATGTGTCAAAAGTAATTTTGTAAAACTCATTAGGCAGCTAATTTGCACATTTTTCTAATTCATTACTAGAAATCAACGGATAAAATACCGTGAACTGGGACGAATTAAAACTAACAAGTTTTTTCAAGAACTGGTAAAGAGTTAGTGTTCTGCAGTCGGTTAATTTTGAGTTTCAGAAACTCAATTTAGCCCATACGGGGCTACTCGCTAACGGAAATATATTCGGTCCCTCACTTTGAGAGTCCGAAAATTCTTGCCAATTAGATTAAAGTACATTACACACAGACAAAGATGAGATAAATCCGCGTAGCGAATTCTGACTGCCCAACTTTAATGAGCTATTACTTCACCCATTACATGAAGTACTTTAACAATTTAGCCTCATCTAGAAGCGGGAGTAAGATTGCGCCAATGTTTTATTTTAATTAGCTCAGAGTGAATTTCTTCTACTCCACATTTTGCACTTATCCAACCGTACCTCAAGAAAAAAGTCCACCACGATCTTCCTGGCACTCATGAGTTCATTGTAATGGTTGGTCAACCGGTACACCGCATCCGGGTACAAATACGGACTAATCATGCGCTTCGAAGCTCCCTTGAAGGCTCTGCAAACGAAATTTATATCACTTTATCAGAGTCTCAAAAGATCAGCAAGCCGTTGAAACCCACAGATCAAGACCCTTGGCAAACTCATTCTTCCCGGCCCGTTCGAGGACATCCCCTCCGAGGGTGGTCGCACAGGCCATCTCCAGAAAGGCAACCTCGGTGTTCTTGTGCACGTTGACCGTGGCCCCGTCCACGTGCTCGTTCAATCCGGCCACCATCTTTTCGGCACACTTGACAAACAACGGCACGAACCCGTTCACGACCTGCTGGTTGAAGGTCCCGTTGAGTCGCTTGCGGAGTCCCTTCCAGAAGTGATCTGCGGATGGGATGATCTTGAGTTCATCAACCTGGTTTGTATTCGGAGTTATTCGACGCACACTTGGCCGTGAAGAGACCCTTCCCGAATCCAGCAAACTTGTACAGAAACGGCTTCTCCAGACAATCCGGACTGTTCAGCAACTGCTGAATCAGATCCGGATGGGTGGTCAGCAGAAACAGCTTCGGTCCTGCCCAAGCCTTAATTATCCGGTCGGACTCCTGGAACAATTGCCGGATCACCTCGAACCGCTCGACGTCACTTTTCCCAACCATCATCAGTGTGTTCCCGATCAACGGAAACACCGGTTCAAACGTTGGCCACTTGTCCGCAAATCGGTACTGCTTCCGGTGAATCCAGTAAAGGATCCCACTAAGCACCGAAATGATCACAGTCAAAATCAGCAAGCCCATCGTTCACAAAATAAAAGTTGAACCCTTTCCACTCGAAGTGTCGCGCGCAACTGAAGGTTCGCAATTCGAGAGGTCCACATTTTGAGATAGTTGAAACTCGACAAGTACCAGTCACACGTGGGATTTATTTTTTACTCATCGCGAATTGCGCGAAGAAGAGGCGCCCAACGGCAGAACACGTTGCGGCAGGTCAGTGTTCGCGGTAATTGTCGGCTGTTCAGTTTGGTCGAAAATTTGTTGGGGTAATTATTATAGCTCTAATGTGGAGATGCGAGGCAATTATAGAACTGTGTTGGTTAGTTTTTCGTGGTTGTTTAAAGCACTACCGTTTATCAATATCTCAATTTTTTTTGACTGAAAATTAAAGCTGTCTCGGTGGTGGATGAACAGCTCAAAGTTTTTGGAGGATGGACCAAATTTGAAGCTCAAATAAAAATTTACAAAATATGATATTTAAAAAAGAACGACATTTTAATTCAAAATTCTAGAAAATACAGTTTCCGGCTGAAGTTTATGAATAATATATTTTTCAGCATTTCCGTTAATTGAAAACAATATAAAATAATATAATAATACGAATAATAATATATAAAAACACAAAATAGTAGTTTTTATAGGTATTGTTGATTTTATTGTTTCATGTATTCAAAAAAATGTTTTTCACTGAAGGTACTTGTGTTTTCACTAAAAAAAAAGTATTTATAATTCGAAAATGGTGGCATGTAATCTGAATAGTTCCTGTAACAGCGTAATTTTATCTTTAAATTAAGCGTGACTTATAAAAAATTGTTGAAAGCCAGAATTTCAACGTTTATAAAAAAAATTTATAAAATGTTTTAAGCGCCCGTAAAATTGAAGTGCAATCATTATTTTCAAAAAATGTACGGTTCTACAAAAAAATAACATTAGAGCGAAAAAAAAAACATTTAATCATCTAAAATGCACAAAAAAAAATCTTCTATGTTCAAAAAATAATACTGAACGTGAGCATTTTGATTTTTTTTGGCTCAAACTTTGGTGGGGTCTTCCCTATGACCCAATAATCTATATTGTGTCATTGGTTCACCCATACCAGTCTCCATAGAATTTTGGCTGCTGTCCATACAAAAATGGTACGTAAATATTCAAACAGCTGTAACTTTTGAGTGAATTTTCTGATCAATTTGGTGTCTTCGGCAAAGTTGTAGGTATTGTTGAGGTCAATTGAATAAAAAATAGGTACACGGAAAAAATTGAATATTTTTTGATCAACTTTTTTTTCACAATAACTCAATTTCCCAAAATACGTATTTTTTTGATTTTCGAGATTTTTTTATATTTTTTAGGAAAACCCGCAACTTTTGAGCCATAGAGAAACATGGTCAAAATTTTTTTTAAAAAAAATTGTGAGTTTTGGAAAAAATCGAAATTTTATGCAAAAACAAATTTGACATAATTTTGTTATATAAAGTAGAATGTTCAATCGAAAAGTACTTTACCGATTTTTTTGCTAAAGAGCTCCGTTCTTAAGATATAGCACATCCGTGGAACTCTGAACAAATTTCTGCTCAAAAAGTGTGACGAGAAATCAGTTCATTAGTGTTCTACGATAAATTTGTCCTGGTTGATTTCTCAGCACACTACGATCTCATAAAAGAAAATGTATACCAGTTAGACTGACATTCGTGGCAACGAATCAAAACAAACAAGCTCATCACGATTTGCACCTTTTTATCAACTAAAAATTGAGTGAAAATGTGTTTCCGTTAAACTGGCCATCACACGCAATGTTAAGCGTTTTGCGTCTTCCATAAACAACCATCTTAACAAGAGTACAGATTGAAAGTTAAAAAAAAAACTTGGCCTGGTGACATCAACTAAGACAACAGAAGTGATCACTTAGAGGCACATTTAAAATTGCTTCATTGAACCACTTGTTTTCAAATAACTACCGTACCTTTCAAGCGTAATGTTTATTTTAGTTCAACTTATGTCTTCTTTGTACAAGATTCATAAAAATAATGCTCGTAACAAATCCAACTATCCCCAACCACCGGAAAATAATCCATTCAGATGGCACTTCTCTGGTTCTCGATCAAGTGACCAAACATTTTTCATCCGATTTTTTATGGAAATCCGTTTCTTTTAGGACGCAATGGAATATGAACGAAAATGGTTCCTGAAGATGGACGGAAATTTGTAAACATTAGAAAATTGTTTTTTTTTGCATGGCCAGCTACCATTTTGTTTTTTTTATGTGTATAACAGTTTATGCCAGTTTCTATCAGTCAAGGGGTTCTAAAGTTGTGTTTCGAGTTATTTGCTCAGGCTGGAGAAAAAATCGTGCTGTTAATTTACCCCTCGGTTAAATCTATCATAAAATCTGTTATAAAAGTTGGAGCTCTCCACCGCTAGAGGCAGCACTGTATAAATCCCTCTTTTTGAATCTCAAGTTCTACCGATGTGGATATAGCCACCGAAAGTTTGATTTTAACGAAATATTTGCAGTTTTTCGATTTTTAAAAATAGTGACCATGAGTGACCATTTCCAAAACTTTTTTTTTAATTCAGAAAATTTGCAATAAAATTGTATAAGAGACATTGAAAATTTTACCTCTGATTGCTGCAATAAAGCGGCTTAAAGAAAAAGAAACAGGAAAATTGAAGTTTTCTAAGTCTCACCCAAACAACCCACCATTTTCTAATGACGATATCTCAGCAACTAATGGTCCGATTTTCAAATCAAATATCAAATATTCAGAAAAAAAATCATCATAAACATGGTTAAACATGGTTATTTTGGCCATACAATGTGGTCTTCAAAATATTGCCTTCATAAAAAATTATAATTTTTAAGTTGATTTTTTTGTTTTGTATGCTTTCCCAAGAAAATCAACAGTTAATAACTCAATTTGTCATTATTTTTTCAATAAGCTGTTGCATAAAAAAAGTGTATTTAAATGACACAACCCCAAAGTTTCGCCATTTTCGCCAAAAAATATGTTGAAAACCTTAACTTTTAAACTGCGATATCTCTGGTACCACAAGCTGTACAAAGACGAACAAGGACTCATTATGATGAAAATAGGACGTAAAATCAATTGGTCCAGACTATTTTTTAATTAAAAAACGATTTCAGTTCATGTTGCGCAAACGAAAACTTGCAGCTTAATTTTAAAATTTTCTAATAGAGAGCACATTACCTTCGTTTTCCTTTGGAAATTTGACATGCCTTCAAATGGGTTCAATGTTATATTTTTAGCTCATATCAATTCTTATGGGAAATGATGCAAGGAACATTTTTCCTGAAGCACGCAAAGTGATTGAAAATAAGGGAATAAAGTTATAAAGGTTTTATTGGAAATTTGGAAGATTTTCTGATAAAATTGCACACCCCTTTCCCAAAAACCGCAATGTTTTTGATATTCAGATCATAATTTTGATGAATTCTTTTTTGAGAAATGTTTCTGGGCCCATTGAGTTTATAAATCATTACAGAAAAGTATAATTGGTTGGGTTTATGCTCAACTGTAAGTCACTTTTATGAATTTTGGATTTCAACCGAATCAACATATTTTACATAGCAGTTTCAAAAAAAAAAATCGGGTGCCACGATATCTCAACACTGCCTTGACCAAATCGGCTCAAAATTTTGGTGAAGACTCGTTAAACCGGTCCTGTGTGCATGACGAAGGCCGATTTTTGAAAAGTTTATTTTAAAAAAAGATTAAAATATTTTTGTGTTTTTCATTTCAAAAATCGTCAATTTTTGATTTTTGAATTAAAAAAAAAAAAACAAAATTTTAAAATCGGGCTTCGTCATGCACATGGGATATGTCTTGAGAGTCTTTACCCTGAATTTCAGCCAAATTGGTCCATCCCATCTCGAGATATCGTGGCACCCGTAAATCAACTCGGTGTTTCGAGATAAACGCTCAGAAAGTTTGACAGTCCGCTTTGCGCACGGCAAAACGTTGAGCATAAAATCGTCTCTAACTCAGTTTAATCATGTAATATCTTCATGAAACTTTGAGGAGTGATTGAAAATCACCTTTTTAGTGGATTCAATAAATTTTCTGTAATATGAAATTTTGTGATTTTCTACAAGTATGTAACCCCTTAAGCATAATCGATTCTTTCGGTTTTCGTTGCCATTTCGTTTACAGAATTCACCAAATTGGACGGAATTCAAATTGGAGGCAGTAAACATCCCTAACAGTTTTCGAGAAATTGCAATTTGAATTGAAACAATTAGTAAAGCTTTGGTGTAACAATCGGCGTTAGAGGGTTGAACAAGTTTAATCAATCTTTTAAAAATTCAAATCGTTCATGAATGATTGATTTTATTCATGACTTTGTAAAAATATCTTTATGTGTAGCAAAGTAGTGTGTTAGTGTGGCTGTCATGCCATGGTAAACTTTTTTTGTAATGTTGGTACCACTGCGCGATTTTGACATTTCGGGCGTTCGCCATTCGTAACGCCATCTTCGCTTAAGAATCTGGATATGATTTATAATTTTTGTAACACTAATTACAGTCATCCCACATATTCGGAACCAGTGCTGTTAAACGTTAATTAACGTTAACGCGTCCGTTAATCGTTAAAATTAACGAGAACGCGAACGGAGCCTACGTTGATCTTAACGAGAACGTGAACGGAGCACGTTAATTAACGTCGTTAATTAACGTCGTTAATCAACGCGTTAATCCTTCTGAGGCCCCGACTTTGAGGGCCTGTATCTCCCAAACGGTAACATCTAGCGGGTTACTTCCAGTTGCATTTTACGGGCATTAACAGTGACTATGAGTTCTCGGTGAGGTTATTTGTCCAAAGTTACCACCGGTTCCGGCTACCCGGAACATCCGTCAAGCATGTTTTTTAAGGCTTTTGTCATTCAATCGACATTTGAGCTTATGTTATGAAACGTTGTTTGTAGTACATAGGTACACTGACTACCTTGGGTCAGTTCAGGGCATCTGTGGCCACTCCGGAACCGATTCCATGGTACCACGTAAATGGTTCCGATGATTGTGATATTCAAAAATCGACATGTTGCTTATCAAATTTAGTGAAATGAAACTCATTAATCAGCTATTATCATGCCGGTGTCCTTTGACCCGATCGGACCACTCCGGAACCGGTTACCGGAGACTGGAGGAAGTGTAGTGAGTATAGGAAAAGTCCTTTCATGCGACATATCAAACTTCATGAAATTGAAAATTATGTCCACTTAGATGCATGTCGATGCCTTATGATTCAATATGTAGATTTTTTTATTTTATTCAGGAAATATACACTTACACTTTTGTGTTGGTTCCGGTTGACCAGCCTTTAAACTCCAGTGCGCTTGCAGTTTGTAGGCTACAAGATGGTACGCAGTTGGAGTCCCATTGCACTGCATCCAAGTAGGCCAAGTAGCCAGCTGAATTGTTCAGGTCGACATTTGACGATTGAATGACAAAAGCCTTAAAAAACATGCTTGACGGATGTTCCGGGTTGCCGGAACCGGTGGTAACTTTGGACAAATAACCTCACCGGGAACTCATAGTCACTGTTAATGCCCGTAAAATGCAACTGGAAGTAACCCGCTAGATGTTACCGTTTGGGATTTACAGGCCCTCAAAACCGGGGCCTCAGAAGGATTAACGCGTTGATTAACGACGTTAATTAACGACGTTAATTAACGTGCTCCGTTCACGTTCTCGTTAAGATCAACGTAGGCTCCGTTCGCGTTCACGTTTAGGTTAACTTTTAACGATTCCGTTAAGTTAAACGTCGTTAATTTAAACGTTTAACAGCACTGTTCGGAACACCCACAAATTCGGAACACTTTCGAGTTAATTTGTTAATAGCATTCCAAATGCAGCTTTTCCGTCAACCCTACTATTTTCAGGACCTTTATTTGGACATTCGTTTGCTATTTCATTAGTAAAAGTAGAATTTAACTGATATTTCCACAAAAAAGTCATCAGACCATGTATAAAACTTTAAAGCTGCCTGAAATAAATCAACCACCACCCATGTATAAAACATCACTAAGCATGAGTTCCATTGATTTCAGTGTGTGAAGTCATTATTTTGTTAAAAATCTGTATTCCTGGAGAAAACCAAGGTTTGTTTACATCCGTAAGAAAAAAGTGTTCCGAATTTGTGGTTTTCATGGGTCACAATGTTTTTCTTTAAAAAATGATACCAAACGTAAAAAAATACAGCCGATCTATACATCAATCGATAGATCTCAAGAAAAGTTTCCACATGAAGGAAAAAGCAAAACATTATGTTCGACTATCGATTTTCTATGATTTTTCAACCATCGTCTGAACTGTAAACCATTCCGAATATGTGGGATGACTGTACACCCTCATATTCTTAAATTTCATCAGCTTGTTTAACTTCTGACTCCCGTGGTTTAGAGAGCTGGTCCGAGATCTTTCGAAAAAAAAAGTTGGTTCCCTTGGACCAGACTGCATTTGGGTTTCCCGCTCTCCTTTTACACCAAGGACTTTAACCTTTTATATTACGAAAGAGATCACGAATCACTCTTCTTTTCCATTATGGACATCGAACCAACAGCATCGTTCTTTTCTTCGTGGGACGTCTTAGCTTAACTTTAGGTCTTTAGATAAAAAAGACGTGAAGTTGGGGGAAACCAAAGATTAACAATATTTGATGTTCTTTTGTAAAAACAATTTCTTTCTAAAATAAACACCATACTTGATTATCCGATAGCCTCGGGAAAATTTCACTTCGGTTATTTGAATCTCGAAGAAACTGCGCTGTCTTATTATTATTAATAATTTAAACTACTCCTAATGAATTATTTTTTTAAGGCAATCAACCCTTCAAATTTGTCATAAATGAGGTCGAAGATAAAAAAAATTCAGATCAGATTTATTCGATTATCCGAAGTCCCGTACAAACCTTCGGATAATCGAAACTTTAAGGATAATCGTGTCTGACTGTACATAAAAAAAAACGAATTCTTCAAAATCTTACACTTTCAAAAATTTCAAATCCACATCCACTAAATTCTGGGGAATTGATTTTTTGTAGCAAAGTCATTCTTATCTAATATTGTCATGAACCGAACCTACCTTTAGGAAAAAATCAACTACGACTTTTCTTGCGTTCTTCAGCTCAGTGCAATAGCTTGTCAGCCGGTACACTACATCCGGGTACAAATACGGGCTTATCATGCGCTTCGAAGCTCCCTTGAAGGCTCTGCAAACGAAATTTACATCACTCACTCAATCCAACAGTGCCAACACCATGGCTCAACCCACAGATCAAGGCCCACGGCAAACTCGTGCTTTCCGGGCCGTTCAAAGATGTCCCCGCCGAGGGTGGTCGAGCAGGCCATTTCCAAAAATACAATCTCGGTGTACTTGTGCACGTTGACCGTAGCCCCGTCTACGTACTTGTCCAACCCGGCCACCATCTTCTCGGCACACTTGACAAACAGCGGCACGAATCCGTTCACGACCTGCTGGTTGAAGGTCCCGTTGAGTCGCTTGCGGAGTCCCTTCCAGAAGTGATCTGCGGATGGGATGATCTTGAGTTCATCAACATGGTTCGTATTTGGAGTTATTCGACGCACACTTGGCCGTGAAGAGACCCTTCCCGAATCCAGCAAACTTGTACAGAAACGGCTTCTCCAGACAATCCGGACTGTTCAGCAACTGCTGAATCAGATCCGGATGGGTGGTCAGCAGAAACAGCTTCGGTCCTGCCCAAGCCTTGGTAATCCGATCGCATGCCTCAAACGCGCGCTTAACTATCTCGAACCGTTCAACATCGTTCTTTCCGACCACCTTCAATGTGTTCCCGACCAACGGAAACACCGGCTCAACCGTTGGCCACTTTTCCGCGAACTTGTACTGCTTCCGGTGAATCCAGTACAGCACTCCACTAAGCACCGAAATGACCGCAGTTAAAAGTAGCAAACCCATTGCGATTCACAAATTCTGATCCTGAAGTTCCTCCGATGATCCTGCTCACTGGAAATGTTTCGCAAAACTGAAGGTCCGCGAATCTCGGGATTCTGGTTTTGTTCTGCGTGCGCTCTACCGACAAACACGTTGCGCTGGTCAGTTTTCGTAAGGGGCGCGTGCAGGAGTTTTTGAAAGTTGCTCATCATATTTTCGGTCTGTTTTCCACGAGGTTGTGATTAAGCAAGTTTGAAAGCACTTTGCCAGAGCAATTATTGCAGCAAGATTTTTTTTCTGGAGGGTTCCAGAGCTTGCTTACTTGAATAGCTATGATAACATAATTTTTTTAATGTTTTTAAATTACCAGGTTTTTTTTAATGTTTTTCGTTTTAGATCTTATTTTTAATTCAATAAATGAGAAGATTTACATGTAATAAAAAGTCAGTAACAAACTCAATTTGGTCCATTAACATTGTTTTGCTTAACATGTTGTTCAAAATCTCGAATTGGATGGTTTTATTTACAACTTCAAACTTGAAATAACTTAATTTTTTAACGAAATATTTTATTTTATAGAAGAACAAAAAAATCTTCAATTGGAACTCTAGGGCAAAACCCGCTTGTATGAAATTTAAATTTAATGTTGCAACTCACCAGTCAAACAGATTTGTGCATTTTCAGCAAACTCATCATGAGAATGTTACTTTGCCGTTTTGGGGTTGCTGCAAAGCGATTATCCCTCTCAAATATCCACATATTTTGCATTAATTGTGGGCTATTACTGCAAAAGGCGTTTTGTAAATCAGTTAACGGCGATGAAACCTGTAATCAAGAAATCCGTGTGTAATCGGCATATCGAAAAATGAAAGTGTTTTGGAAGATTTGTTTCAAATAATTTGAATTCTCTTTCACAAACACAAAACGATCATAGTTACATGTAAAAATGTAGTTTTTATTCAATGTAAAATCGAATAAAGCAATCGAAATTTTGATAAAGTGCATCATTTTCGAGTTATAGTCACTAAATGTTTGAACAGTTTTTTTTGTTTCTAAAAATAGTGTTCATGAGTGTCCATTTTCATTATTTTTCTTTTTCTTAAGTTCAGAAAATTTCCTATAAATAAGTCAAAGAAATATTGAACCTCTGTTTTAATTAGGTCCTTCAAACAAATGTAAACATTTAGTGTATCCCCCTGAGCAACTCTCTACGAAATCGGCCGATTTCGACCATTTTTATTTTTTGTATTTTTTGATTTAGCTCAAACTTTGTGGGGGCCTTCCCTATGACCAAATAAGCTATTTTGCGTCATTAGTTCACCCATACAAGTCTCCATACAATTTTGGCAGCTGTCCTTAAAAAATGGTATGTAAATTTTCAAACAGGTGTAACTTTTGAGTGAATTTTCTAATCAATTTGGTGTCTTCGGCAAAGTTGTAGGTATTGTTGAGGAATTTTGAAAAACAAAAACGTACACGGAAAAAAAATTTGCAAATTTTTTTATCAACTTTTTTTTTACTAAAACTCAATTTCCCAAAATACGTATTTTTTTATTTTCGAGATTTTTTGATATGTTTCAGGGGACAAAAATCCGCAACTTTTGAGCCATAGAGAAACATGGTCAAAAAATCAGCCGCCGAGTTATGATTTTTTGAAAAAATAGTGATTTTTGGAAAAAAAACGAAGTTTCATGCAAAAACAAGTTTGACAATATTTTTTAACGCAAAATTGAATTTGCAATCAAAAAGTACTTTGGGACCATCCATAAACCACGTGGACACTTTTTTGGGAATCCGTTACCACCCCCGCACCCCCCCCCCCGTGGACAATTGTCCACACAAAAAAAAATGTATGGATCGTGGACAATCGCCATACCCACGTGCTTTATGGAAGGTCCCTTTACAGATTTTTTGATAAAGGGCTCCGTTTTCAAGATATAGCCACCGAAAGTTTGTTTTTAGCGAAATATTTGCAGTTTTTCAATTTTTAAAAATAGTGACCATGAGTGACCATTTCTAAAAATATTTTTTTTTGAAAAGATCAGAAAATTTGCTATAACATTGCTTAAGAGACATTGAAGATTGGACCTCGGGTTGCTGAGATAGAGCCGCTTTAAGAAAAAGAAACATGAAAATTGAAGTTTTCAAAATCTCACCAAAAAAACACACCATTTTCTAATGACGATGGTCCGATTTTCAATAATAATGCATGAAACATTCGTGAAATTTTTCGATCTTTTCGAAAAAAATATTTTGAAATTTTTTAAATCAAGACTAGCATTTTAAATGGGCGTAATATTCAATGTTTGGCCCTTTTAAAATGTTAGTCTTGATTTAAAAAATTTCAAAATATTTTTTTCGAAAAGATCGGAAAATTTTACGAATGTTTCATGCATTAACATTGAAAATCGGACCATTAGTTGCTGAGATATCGTCATTAGAAAATTGTGGGTTGTTTTGGTGAGATTTTTAAAACTTCAATTTTCGTGTTTCTTTTTCTTAAACCGGCTCTATCTCAGCAACCCTAGGTCCAATCTTCAATGTCTCTTAGACAATTTTGTAGCAAATTTTCTGAACTTTTCAAAAAAAATATTTTCAGAAATGGTCACTATTTTTAAAAATTGAAATACTGCAAATATTTCGCTAAAATCAAACTTTCGGTGGCTATATCTTGAAAACGGAGCCCTTTATCAAAAAATCTGTAAGTACTTTTCAATTGCAAATTCAATTTTGCATTAAAAAATAATGTCAAACTTGTTTTTGCATGAAACTTCGATTTTTTTCCAAAAATCACTATTTTTTCAAAAATTCATAACTCGGCGGAAGATTTTTTGACCATGTTTCTCTATGGCTCAAAAGTTGCGGATTTTTGTCCCCTAAAACATATCAAAAAATCTCGAAAATCAAAAAATACGTATTTTGAGAAATCGAGTTTAAGTGAAAAAAAAGTTGATAGAAAAAACCGCAAATTTTTCCGTGTAGCTATTTGTTTCTCAAAAGTCCTCAACAATACCTACAACTTTGCCGAAGACACCAAATTGATCAGAAAATTCACTCAAAAGTTACAGCTGTTTGAATATTTACATACCATTTTTGTATGGACAACTGCCAAAATTGTATGGAGACTTGTATGGGTGAACCAATGACACAAAATAGCATATTTGGCCATAGGGAAGGCCCCCACAAAGTTTGAGCCAAATCAAAAAATACAAATAAAATCCATTTCCGGTTTTGGTAGAGAATTGCTCCCCTATTAATTATGAAGTTTACCTTCTTGAAGCAATCGGTTCGAATACTAGTTATCGCTAAACAAACGCTCCGAGTTTCAACTAATTTGGTTACACCAGTGAAAAGATACAGTAAACATTGTACTCAAAAATCAAAAAAGCATGTGTTACAAGTATGCCTTGAAAGCGAAAAATGTCACAAGTGTGCACAGAATTCTCATACAAACTAAAAAGGGAGAGTGGGGAGACTTGATCCCACATTTCGATGCTTGTGTGCTCTCTTATACCAACTGACATTTTGGTAGTTACGAGAAAATCGACTTTTTAACTTTGAATTACTGTTTCTGGGGAACTATTCGACAAACAATTGTCCTAATAATTTTAAAGTATGCTCCTGACATAACTTAAAGACATGGTAAAATATAAAAACTCTTGAAATGCAAAACAAAATTTGGCAGAGAAATTACGAAAAAAAATCATGCTTGCAATAAGCACAAGTGTGTCTTGAACAGTGATTTGTACGAGTCAGCACAAACGTGCACAGGGCAAATTTTACAGTTGAGCTAAAATGCTTCTTCGATGGCAGAGTCGTGTATACTTCCAACGTGGCACTTGGTACAAAAGTGCGCAGAGTCATTTTATTGTAAAAATAGTAGTTATTGCTTGTTTCAATGTTTTTTGCGTAGTTACTTTGAATTGTTGCTAGTTAAGGAACATTTTTCTCAACAAAACTTTTTTAATAGACTTGTTTATCATTAAATTAATTGTGAAAATTGCAGTTTTTGAGAGCAACTACCGTTAAAACATGAATTTTATTAAGAAAAACTTAGTGAAGTGTGAGGATTCATAAATATAAGTATGATAATCCATGAAATAGCTTCAATAATACCAACTATGACGAAAACCGAATAGTTCTACGCTTACAAACAGAAGAAAATGATTTTGTAAAAACTTTGAGCTAGTTTATTTTATTTCCCTCATGTCATACGACCTTTTTAGAAATGCAAGATATCCAGGACACAAACCATAGAACTGTTATGGTAGATTGCAGTTAGAACAAGTGTGTCTCTTGCAATGAATTCTTAGTTTGTATCGAATAGAACAAAAGTGCTCAAAAAAAATCAATACTTAGTCATCCCTCCGCATGGCTGGGACCCCGAACCCATCGAAAAGTGGGATGGTCGGAGGGCTTGAGACTGCCCTTTACCAATTCGGAAAGGGTAAATACGAGCGCCAGCTTAGGATACTGTACATTGATCTTGGCTAATTTGTGTGTGAATGTATTAATGTTTCTTTTTTAGTTATGAATATAATATTTTCAGCACCTGGATTTGAAGAAAGGGTTATTCAAGTGATAAGAAAAAAAAATAAAATAAAATAAACATGAGATTATACGAACGATGGACATAAAAAGACAACAATCAAACCATAACTCGAACTACACACACTAATAAAATAATTGGGATATCAGGAATGAGGTAAGACCGGGGCCAACATTTACTTCCCCGTCCGACGGAAGGCGTGTTCAGGCAAATCTCGTCTCGAAAAATGCCACCGGGACCGTCTGGGATCGAACCCAGGCCGACTGGGTGAGAGGCAACCACGCTTACCTCTACACCACGGTCCCGGCTTGGTATGTGGGGTGGGGTGTCATATTACAACACGATAAATTGAAGAACTACAAATAAATCTGGAGTTTACTCTGTCGTAATTCTAAAAGGGTAAAGGGGCATCTTTTTGGGTTAACAAAATCTTTAGGTTTTCAGCAAAATTGATATGTGTCAAGAATAATTTGTTAAACAAATATACAGATGATGGTGAAATAGTAGAAAGATTAATTAAATATAATTAAAAATAAGCATTAAGACGACCACTTTTCAAGCATGTGTAAAAAATTAAAAAAAAGGGAAAAAAATAGAGGGATTACTCCGAGTATGGAGGTGAGGTAGGTGCCCAAATAATACGATTACGGTTTTCAGATTTTCAGGAAACAAGGAAGGAAAAATAATAAATAACTTGAAACGTTAAAAGAAAATTTAAAAGGTCATAAAAAAACTAAAATACAAGGGTATCTAAAACCTTCTGGATGAATTTTGAGTGAAATATTGAAGTTGATCATTATTTTCGGTGCTTGTCTGGTAAGATTTTTGTTGCTTGGGGTTCGATATATAAATGGCGTTTTCTCCCCGCATGCGGGAGATTCGGCCGATGTCATTTGTATGGGGAGGGTAAACATTTTGGGGAGGGCGAACGCTGATGGGATACAACATCCTCACCAAAGTGTTCTAGAAGGAAACTAGAAGGAAAAAAAATCAATACTTAGTCATTGAACATGGACGACCCCTACAGTTGTGCTAACCGTGCACAACTACGTGAATGATGTTGTTACGTGTTTTTTTTGGTTTGGACGATCCCTGCAGTTGTGCTAAATTTGCACAACTTCTTGAAGGGTGTTTGAGTTGGATATTTGGGTTAGGCTAAGTGTGAGATTGGTTAGTGGATGTTATTGTTACGTAGTTTTTTGGATTGGACGACCCTTGCACTTGTTCTAGGTGTGCACAACTACTTGGAAGGTGTTTGAATTGAATATTTGGGTTAGGCTAAGTGTGACATTGGTTAGTGGATGATATTGTTACGAAATTTTTTTGGATAGGACGATCCCTGCAGTTGTGCTAGGTGTGCACAACTGCTTAAAAGTGTTTTAAATTGGATATTTGAGTTAGGCTAAGTGTGAGATTGGTTAGTGGCTGATTTTGTTACGTAGTTTTTTGGATTGGACGACCCCTGCAGATGTGCTAAATGTGCACAACTTCTTGAAGGGTGTTTGAGTTCGATATTTGGGTTAGGTTAAGTGTGCCATTGTTAGTGGATGTTGTTGTTACGTAGTTTTTTTGAATTGGACGACCCCTGCAATTGTGTTAAGTGTGCACAACAAGAGTTCCCAAATGAACCGGTTAGGCGAGGTTCACCTATTGGTTCGGCTTAAACCCCCCTTAAACCATTCGTTACACCGTGACATTGTTACACCGTGACATTTGTTAAACCGCAACATACGTTTTACCGTAAAATTCGTTACACCGCAACATTCGTTACACCGCAACATTCATTACACCGTAACATTCGTTACACCGTAACGATCGTTACACCGTAACATTCGATACACCGTAACATTCGTTACACCGTAACATTCGTTACACCGTAACTTTCGTTACACCGTAACATTCGTTACACCGTAACTTTCGTTACACCGTAACATTCGTTACACCGTAACATTCGCTACACCGTAACATTCGTTACACCATAACATTCGTTACACCGCATCATTCGTTACACCGTAACATTTGTTAAACCGTAACATTCGTTACACCGTAGTATGATTACACCGCATCATTCGTTACATCGTAACATTCGTTACACCGTAGTATGATTACACCGCATCATTCGTTACATCGTAACATTCGTTACACCGTAGTATGATTACACCGCATCATTCGTTACACCGTAACATTCGTTACACCGTAGTATGATTACACCGCATCATTCGTTACACCGTAACATTCATTACACCGTAACATCCGTTACACCGTAGCATTCGTTAAACCGTAACATTCGTTAAACCGTAGTATGATTACACCGCATCATTCGTTAAACCGTAACATTCGTTACACCGTAGTATGATTACACCGCATCATTCGTTACATCGTAACATTCGTTACACCGTAGTATGATTACACCGCATCATTCGTTACATCGTAACATTCGTTACACCGTAGTATGATTACACCGCATCATTCGTTACACCGTAACATTCATTACACCGTAACATTCATTACACCGTAACATCCGTTACACCGTAGCATTCGTTAAACCGTAACATTCGTTAAACCGTAGTATGATTACACCGCATCATTCGTTACATCGTAACATTCGTTACACTGTAGTATGATTACACCGCATCATTCGTTACATCGTAACATTCGTTACACCGTAGTATGATTACACCGCGTCATTCGTTACACCGCATCATTCGTTACATCGTAACATTCGTTACACCGTAGTATAATTACACCGCGTCATTCGTTACACCGTAACATTCGTTACACCGTAACATTCGTTACACCGTAGTATAGTTACACCGTAACTTTGTTATACCGCAACATTCGTTGCATCGTAGCATTCTTTACACCGTGACATTCGTTACACCGTAATACATCGCAATTAAAACATTTTTTAAGTCGTTATGCACACTTAGAACAACTGCAGGGGTCGTCCAATCCAAAAAACTACGTAACAACAACATCCACTCACCATTATCACACTTAGCCTAACTCAAATATCCAACTCTAAAACCCCGCAAGTAGTTGTGCACACTTAGCACAACTGCAGGGGTCGTCCATTAAAAAAAAACTACGTAACAATAACATCCACTAATTAATCTTACACTTAGCCTAACCCAAAAATCCAATTTAAAACATTTTTAAGTCGTTGTGCACACTTAGAACAACTGCAGGGGTCGTCCAATCCAAAAACTACGTAACAATAACATCCACCTACCAATGTCACACTTAGCTTAACTCAGGGGTCATCCAATTAAAAAAAAACTCTGCCACTAAATAATTATTTGACACACTTCTTCTAACTTACAACTTCTTCACGTATCCAAATGTGCACACTTGTGCTAATTGCCTTCCAAAATAGTGCTCCATAATATTGCTCAAACTAGTAAGAAAACATGGCAATTTACCATAATATTATAGTGTAATCGTATTTTTATGGATTTGCGTGTTTTCAAAAGGTCAAGCCATGATGAAAAATAAGAGAGCACATCCATGATGCGTTCGAAAATGTCAGTTAGTACAAATGGTTGCAGGGCGATATCTCCGCGTAGGAAACGAATTTTTCAGATCTCTTAGAAGCGTTTTGTAGGGAATTTAATTAGCTAAAAGATGGCATCATTAACTCATTTTGGCCCAAAAGTCAGTTAGTACATCAGAGCACAGAGGCATCGATTTGTATCGCACATAACTTTGTAAAATTCTCAAAATAAATAACTATGAACTTTTTGCATGAAACGAAAACTTAAACATTCAACTATGTTTGGCTGATAAGGGTATTTAATCAGATGAACTCTTCGAATTGTGCCAAGCGTTTTAGAAAATATATTTTTAACCGGCATTTTCAAAATGTTAGGGGTAACTTGATCCCCCTTTCAACATCTTGAAGAAATCCTTCTAATTCATCCAAACTTTTGAGTTTCTATCAGTTACAGCAATTTCACATAAAACATGTACCTTTGTGTTAAAACCATAACAAGTTAAGTATGTCAAATCTGCCCATCATTGAAAAAATCAAAAATCAAAAAAATGCCATGACTTCGAGAAAAACACGGTTGGTGTTTTGGTGTATGTCATAGGAGGGAAAATCCTGAAGAGCTGGAGTAGGAGTCCGATTCGCTATATTATTAGAAGCAGAAGTTGAAGTAAAAGTCGCTTTACATCTGCCAGGCTCCGCAGCCCAGCCTGTAACTGGAACCTGTAGGTTGCGATCAGCACCTTACGGCAAAGCCGCCAAAATTAAACCTAAAAAATCTTGTTTTTATTTCAACAATTCTTGAGTTTTTTTTTTTTTTGAGAAGGAACAATAAACCAAATTTTCAGTTTTTGCTTTTTGGGTGTTTTTTAATAACCCTGACTCAATGCGGTTTGTGGAGATGTCGGTGAGCATCTCTAAGACTTCTTGATATTTGGATTACCCTATCTGAGAATTATCATGTAACACCGATCCGTGTTACCTGGGATTGAACGATCTGGAGGAAGAGTGACAGATTAAGACAAGTGAGCAGAGAGTGTACACGTTTACGGAACGAGCGGAGCGGATCTCTACAGGTCCGAACGGGACATCAGGAACCGGACCGTGGTCAGAGGGCGGTCGGGAGGTAGGCTACTGCAGCCATCGTGCTGCGTCCGGAACCTGCGTCCCTACATCTGGCGACGAGGAGTAAGTGGTAAGAAAAGTGAAAGTGTGGAAGTTCTTTTTTTGCTCGCGGGGCGTAGCGCTAAGCCGCAGCTTTGGCGGATGATTGGAATTTGGCAAGTTGGAGGGATTTTCGGGATTTTTCCTTTCAGTAGTTTCAGGCCTACTCAGATTGGTTTGTTTTGGTTTCGTGGAGGCATAAGAAACTCATTCGGAAGGAGTGGCCGAACGTTTTAAGGTTCTGTAGAGTGTTGCCGGACATTTGTCTGTATTGGATTGTTACAGATTTCTGTCAAAACTACTCAATTTTGGGTAAACATATTTTAGCGTTGTTTGAGATGTGTTCGTGAACTCATGAATCACAATAATTTCATAAATGGGAAATTCTCCTATTTTGATAGTTAAGGAAGCGGTCCAAATTCAATTCAATTCACCTAATACGACTATTTAAACAACTTGTTTGCAACATTTGAGGTAAATTTGCTTGCTCATTATATAATTTCAGATTTACAGCAGCAGTAATTTAATGTTAAATTTCTAATATGCCAACATTAGGTGGCCGGTGGAATCACATGCTGTTTCTTCTAGTGGACAATTTACAACTTCGAGGAGTTGAGGAGTCTGAGTTGATTGATTTTCTGAGTAATTCTTCAAGTTCAACACTCTGAGGAGTTAATGCATTTTCTGAGGAATTTGGCAAGTTCAAGACTCTGAGGAGTAGATGAGTATTCTAAGTATTTTTCCATATTCAAAACTCTGAGGAGTTGATGCATTTTCTGAGGAATTTGGCAAGTTCAAGACTCTGAGGAGTTGATGCATTTTCTGAGGAATTTGGCAAGTTCAATACTCTGAGGAGTTGATGTGTATTCTGAATAGTTTCCCAAGTTCTAGTCTCTGAGGAGATGATACATTTTCTGAGGAAGTATAAGACTCTGAAGAGTTGATGAGTATTCTAAGAAAACTTCGAGTTCAAAACTCTGAGGAGTTGATGCATTTTCTGAGGATTTTGGCAAGTTCAATACTCTGAGGAGTTGATGTGTATTCTAAAAAGTTTCCCAAGTTCTAGTCTCTGAGGAGATGATACATTTTCTGAAGAAGTATAAGACTCTGAGGAGTTGATGAGTATTCTAAGAAAATTTCGAGTTCAAAACTCTGAGGAGTTGATGAATATTCTAAGTAATTTTCCAAGTTCAAGACTTTGAGGAGTTGATGCATTTTCTAAATAAATTTTCCAAGTTCAAGTCTCTGAGGAATTGATGAATTTTCTAATGATTTTTGCAAGCACAAGACTCTGAGGAGTTGATGATTTTTTTGAGTAATTCTCCAAGTTCAAGACAGGTAGGAGTTGGTGAATATTGTAAGCAGTTTTCCAAGTTCTAGTCTCTGATGAGATGATACATTTTTTGAATAAATATTTCAAGTTCAAGACTTTGTGGAGTAATGCATTTTCTAAGTAATTTTACAAGTTCAAGACTCTGAGTCAAGCTCTGAGTAGTTGTACTGATGAACTCTGAGGAGTTGTATTGGAGATTTCTGAGGAGTTGTCGGAGAAGTTCTGAAAAGTTGTACTAAGAATATAAGTTTTGCGGAAGAACTCTGTTAAAAAAAAAATAATTAAATTTTATTATATCATAGAATAACCTTTCTGATTAAATCTGAAACTAATGTTATAAATTATAGTTCTGAGGAGTTTACTGAGTATTGAGATTTAAAGTTTTTAGGAGTGGATGAATTCTTTTGATGAAATAGAATTTGATTTGGTAGAAGATCTCTGAGGAGTTAATTGATCAAATTTTCTAAGAAATGGACTTTGGTGCTGCTCTGAGGAGTTAATGACAATAACAGTACAAGCTCTGAGGAGTGAATCATGATTAGAATAGATAGAGCTGAATTGCAAATGTATTTAGCTAACAAGAGGTGCGTTGAACATGAATTCTGAGGAACCGATCACTGTAGAATTACACAAAGCTTACGGGATATCAAAAACGTATAATCAGGTTCGCATAATTTATTCAATACAAAAAAATACTTCGGGCCCTACGAGATTCGATCCGCAGATCTTTAGCATGCTTGTCCTACACGGTACCTCGGTACCACTCGAGTTTTCACACAAAGCTTACGGGATATCAATTACGTGTATGTTCGCTTTTTCGTTTTGGAAAAGTTGATTGAATGGTATGAAAAAAAACAGTTGAAGCATAGTACGGTTAATTCGAAGCAGTTAAATACATAATTTTCAGTTGTGCTAGAGCGGTATACGCACTTGGTAAGCAACCAGTCAAGGAAAATTTCAAATGGACAGCAGCGAAAGCAAGCCAGAGAGGGCGAAGAAAAAAAATCGTTCCTTCTCCTTTTTTTCTACTGTTCGTAAAGCCATTTCTTGGCCCCTTTTCTTGAAAGGTGCGTATTAGCCCTAAGCTGTGAGTTATACAAAAAAAGAAGGGGTGAGATTCGAGATTACCTAATGTAACTATAAATTACAAGACAAATTATCATTACAAATGAAACTACATTGACATAAATTTTAATCAAAAGTAGGCATATTACAACTATGTACAATGTACATTTCTGTACATAAAAAAAATCGTTATTTACATTTCTGGTCTGTGAAACTTTAGGGGGGATGTGGAGATGTCGGTGAGCATCTCTAAGACTTCTTGATATTTGGATTACCCTATCTGAGAATTATCATGTAACACCGATCCGTGTTACCTGGGATTGAACGATCTGGAGGAAGAGTGACAGATTAAGACAAGTGAGCAGAGAGTGTACACGTTTACGGAACGAGCGGAGCGGATCTCTACAGGTCCGAACGGGACATCAGGAACCGGACCGTGGTCAGAGGGCGGTCGGGAGGTAGGCTACTGCAGCCATCGTGCTGCGTCCGGAACCTGCGTCCCTACACGGTTCTAAAAACACCCAAAAAGCAAAAACTGAAAATTTGGTTTATTGGACCTTTTCAAAAAAAACTCCAGAATTGTAGTTTCTTTTACAAACTAGTACCTTAGATTAAGAGGCATTCAGATGTTACATTTGCATCTTTAAAGTGAAAACATTGTTCTGTTATGTACTAAAACAAAGCCATTACCCTCAACTGGGGTGAATCGGGACTATAGCCGACATTTTGATAGCAGTTCACGGTGTATTTGAAATCAGTGCTCTTTATACGTTGTGTTGTGTCTGCATTTTTATTAATTTCTAGCAATGCTGTCCCTATTCGCCCCATGTATCCAAATTGGTATCAGATGACGGTAAGTAATGTCTGTCAAGTCTCAAGTCAAAATATTCGTGAAGATACTAGCCAATTTTTCATTTATTTGGCATAATAGCCATTTGGTTTTTTGATGGGCAGAAATATAGAAAAACATAACATATGCTTTTCACACCAAAATTGAGCATGCTTACAAAAGCTGGAAATGCTGGAAAATTACAAAAATTGTTCCAAAAAAAATGCTTAAAATTTAAAAAAACAGATCGTACTCTCGAACATTTCAATGAAAAAGGTGTCTTAAAATGCATTTTACACAAGTTCAGTTATTTTGCAATCATTAGTTTTCAAAAAATGTAACATTTGACGAATACATTTTGTTTTCAAGAAAAAAAACTTTTTGCAGTACTGTACATCGAAATTTCCAAAAATTCAAAAGGTTTTTGAATGAACCCCAACATGTTAAAAATGATTTTAAATGCAGGGGAATGCATTTTCAATTGATTTCAGCTAATTGCACTAGAATTTTCATCGACATTTTGTAGTGTTTTGATAAAATATTTTTTGCCGCTCGATTTTTAGACCGACTTAGAAGGGGGGGGGGAGGGGGGGGGTTACAAAATTTTAAATGAAATTTGTATTTGGTATATTTAAAAAGAAAAAAAAAATAGATAACTAGGAATTATTGAAATTAAGTTTTAGTGGAAAAAGTTACAGTTTAAGGTGAAGCCGTTTATCATTTTCGAAGAAAATTAATCATCACTATAAAAAATGTGTATTAAATTTAATTTAACGAATTTCAGCACCAAAACGAATCAGCATGTTTCAGTTCGACGTCGTCGTGCTATCTTGTCGCACCCGCCATTTTGACGTTCCGAGAAAAACGCGTTTTAATGTTTGACCTTGAATATTCAAAAACGAGAGCACGCAATGTAAACAATAACAAACACGTTTTGTTTGGCTCACCATTCTGTGCATTGTCCCAAAGTTTGGTTGAAGTTGGTTGCTGGAGTCCCGAGTTATAATTACAAATGTTTACGGTAGTCTAGCTTGTACGTGCGACAAACGCATCCTGACTTTCCTGGCCTGAAATCCCTTTGGCCTTTTGTCGCACTTGCATCAATTTTCATGGAGTGACAAGATAGCACGACAAGATTGAAACTACTTTCATATGTAAAGTGACAAAATTGCACGGAGTTTTTTCGGTTTTTGTTGAATATCTCAGGATTGAAATCGAATTTTGGGGATCTGTGAAGGTCAAAAGGTGAGGCATTGTGAGCTTCACAAAATGGCGTTCCTAACTCAATTTGGCCCAAAATGCACGTACGACAAGTTAGCACGATGGCGACGAGTTGTTGCCTTCTTGAAGCCATTGAAGGAATTTTTGATCTAAATCAATTGTGCTTCAAAATTTATATAATTTTGTGGCACAGTCATTGACGTCCTAGTTGGCAATCATTGATTAATGACGATTTCCATAACATAACAAGGAATGCGATAATGGTTACCAAAAGGAATCAGCATGTGTAGGGCACTATTCTAAACAACTTGTTGAAGGAATTTTGTCAAAATATTGAAAGCGAAGCAAAATTTATATCTTTGAAGGAAAAATCATGACAATGATGGAAGTCTTCACGTTAATCAGTGGTATTCTTGACATAACTATTTGTGTAGAATGCAAAAATTCTCTTAGGGGGTTACATACATGTAGAAAATCACAAAATTTCATATTACAGAATATTTGTTAAATCCACTCAGAAGTATTTAATCATTCCTGAAAGTTTTATGAAGATATGTCATGATTAAACAGAGTAAGAGACGACTTAAGTTCAAAATTTTGCCATGCGCAAAGCGGGCTGTCAAACTTTGTTGGCGTTTTTCTCTAAACCCCGAGTTGATTTACGGGTGCCACGATATCTCGAGATGGGATGGACCAAATTGGCTGAAATTTGAGGTGAAGACTCTCAAGATGTATCCCGTGTGCATGACGAAGCATAATTTTTAAAATTAGCTTTTTAAAAAAATACAAAAATCAAAAACTAGCGGTTTTTCATATGAAAAACACAAAAATATTTTTATCTTTTTTTAAATAAATTTTTTGAAAATCGGACTTCGTCATGCACACGGAGTCGGTTAAATTTTGAGCCGATTTGGTCAAGACAATGTTGAGATATCGTGGCACCCGTTTTTAGAAACTGCTCACTTAAAATTGCTATATCTCGCCAACGATGCAACCAAATATCTTCAAATTTGTTTTGAAAGTAGGCGAAAATGTATATTTTAATGCCATGAAAAAAGAATTAAAAATAAGTTGATGTGTGTGCTCATACTAACCTCTGACTTTTTTGCCGATATACATGTATAAAAAATAGCTGCCTCCAAATTGAATTGACTGATATTTTCAAAAAAAAATTATTAGACGATTCATAAAACAGCTTGAGCTTCAGTGATAACGGTTTCAGCGTTTATAGTCATTATTTTGTTGAAAATATCTGGAGTTTTTTTAAGGTCCAATAAACCAAATTTCCAGTTTTTGCTTTTTGGGTGTTTATGAAACCGCCTTGGGTCAGGGGTATTAAAAGACACCCAAAGTGCAAAACCTGAAAATTTTATTTATTTGACCTTTTTTAAAAAAAAGTCTAGATATGCACTTCTGGAGAGAACCAAAGTTTGTTTACATCCGTAAGAAAAAAGTGTTCCAAATTTGTTGATTTCAAGGGTCAATGTCAAACTGCTCAATAAACATACGTTGCAAAATCCTAAAAAAGCTTGTTTTCTTTTATATTTCTGTTTTTCTTTAACAATGAACTGCCATTATATTCAAAATATAGCAAAAAATGTTCTTAAATATATTTTGATATTTATTCGATCCACTCTGCACCTAGGAAATTTGCAATGGAGATCCTCCCAAAAGATTTTAGCTTTTACATTATTTTTTTGCAAGCTCGGTTAAATGAATAGGATTTAACTCCATCTGCATTCCACCACACTCGTTCCAGACAAACCACTCTCACAAAATATTTAACTGGTACGATGCTAGTGGGAAAATTACCCTTCATTTGATAAAACAACAAAAATGGAAATTGTCTATTCTAGCGAAAAGAAATCATAGGCTGGAAATTAGATTGCTCGGGGATGTAATTCGGTTAAATGGAATATAATATTTTTTTAGAACAATTTATTTAAAAAAATGAATATTGATAATAACGCTGCTTCAGATCGCCGCAACACTTACCTTGAACTGGTTCTCCTTCCAGCTTCCAGATCGTGTTTTTTTTTCTCTTCTCTTCTTTTGCTTTTGAAGCAGCAATTTTGGGAACGTGCAAAAGTACATTCCCCCAAAACAACACCACGCGCGCGCGCACTTCAAAAGGCGCCCAATCACGGTGAACATTTTTCGAAGTGCGCAAAATTTTGCATTAATTGCGGATGAAGCTCGCACGTGGCAATGTCAACGGTAACGGCTTGGGCTTGACCTTCTTCTCGATCGTGGAGGGCGGGGGAATCCGGTGCAACTGCAATTGCACGAGTGACGCATTTTGGCGTGATTGTGATGCATGAGAGCGGTTTAAAGTGGCGAAGGTGAGGGCGATTTCTTTCCGTTTCATTTCTTGAAGTGATAAAAACGAAAACATTGAGTTGCTGTTCTTATTTCGCATTCATTCAGTGTGTGTGTGTGTAATCTTAACAAGAGCAATAATTATTTTGATAGGTACTTAACAGTTAATCAGTTTCTTTTTCGTTTATCTCTACTCGTTCTCGCCTGGTTTTGATAAATGTATAAAACTACATTCACTCTGTTCTCTTTTTTTCTCTCGCGTGGTAGGAAGTATAACAAGAATTGTGTTTATTTCTTTTTCTAAGTAGATGTAGCTTAAGTAAAGTAAAACTAAACGCGATTTGGAGTAAAAGAAATAATTCAGTTTGATAATGTTTGGAATAATACTTCGGGGCTCAACAGCTGCTAAAATCTAGATAAATTTAAGTTTCTTTTATTATAACTGCTTTGCTGCCACAAAAATACTAATGGAAAAGTAAATAAATTGTCTTCGTGACGTACAAATCTAAACCGAAAAATAAACCGTCGAAATTTTGAGCAAAGTTGATTTTAAGAAACGCTTGAAAGCCAAATACTAAAAAAGGATATTATACTTCATTCGCTGAACCTTCTGCAGCTCTCGCCTTAAACTCTAAGGTAAAATAAATATGAATATTTTTGATATCTATTTCGTTACTGTTTCGAGAAAATTTCCTGCAGAGAGCGTGATCGTTTTCCTCCCAAAACTATCAGTTCAAAAGTACAAAATAAGTCTACTTTAAAGATTCTCGGTTCTCTTGGTTAAATGCTGCTAGCTTTCTCTCGATTCTAACGATATCTACAAAACAAAATTAAGAACTTTAATTAAATAGAGAGCGCAAATGAAGAGAGTGAAAACTAAATGATAAAAGCTGGAATGATGAATTGGTAGCTTTTGTTTCGTTTAAAAAAGTAAATCGCATTCGATGTCAGGAGCAAAATTACGTTCACACCGACGTGACCATCGGCGGCGAGCTTGTCGACGACGAGGACCCGCTTACTTCCTCCAGCACGATCGCGCCCCGTTCCGTGCTTCCCTCCCCCATCAGCTCGGCGGCCCCCACCGAAACCGACACGCTGCTGGTCACGACCACCGGAACTACCGCCGCAGGCGGTGGTACCATCGTCGTACCCAACTTCCTTACCTCACCCTTTGCGCCGCTACTGATCTTGTTCTCGGCCGAAGACGACGTCTCGATCGGGGAACTCGGGGCCACCACCGAGTTGACCCGGCTGAGGCTCGCACCGCCGCCGCCGTTGACGCTCACGTACTGGTAGATAAAGTTACGGTCGAAGCTGCGCACCAGCTTGTACGATTTGCTCAGCAGGAAGCGCGTAATGTTCTGCACGTACTCGTCCACGTCGATGATCAGCTCGTCCTCCTCGTAGTAGTGCACCAGGTGGATCGTGATCACCTTGATGTGAACCCGGTCGAACGGAATGGTTTGGAGGATCTGTGGGGAAGGGGAAAAGAAAAAAGCAATTGTTGGTGAGTAAAAGAAGTGCAGCGAACTTGAACCAAAGGATCTGTGCTTGACCTAATCTTTTCATGGACACTTTAGATTTTCTCGCTACCCCGCGTTTTTATTCCCAGCTTGTGTCGTGTTTTTGCCGATTTTACCATGTAATGTGGTTCAAACAAAACTATTTGCTGCCCTGACATCGAGCCTATACACAATATTTAAGTGTGGTTTGGGCGTCACCAATCCGTCTAAAATTTTCAGGGTTTATTTGGACAAATATAACTAGCATCTGGACCAAATATGAGCACTCGGGTCATCAGGCAAGCCATTTTACCTGCATATATCAGTGTTACCTTTGATGACGATGTCTATTAAAGTTCATGCATAAAAACATTTTTTCTCAAACAAATTAAGAGCGAGTTTTTCACCAATGTGTAACAGGTCGTATCGAGTTGCTTCGATTTGGATGAAACTTTCAGCGTTTGTTTGTCTATGCATGAGATGAACTCATGCCAAATATGAGCCCTCTACGACAAAGGGAAGTGGGGTAAAACGGGCTTTGATGTTTGAGGTCGAAAAATCATAAAAAATCATAAAATTTCTCGCATTTCCGTAAAACTTCATCAATTCCAACCCTCTTAGATGCATTCGAAAGGTCTTTTGAAGCACTTCAAAATGTGCCATAGACATCCAGGATTGGTTTGAAATTTTCTCTTAGCTTTTGCAAATTACTGTCAAAAATAGATTTTTTTAAAACCTTAATATCTTTTTCCAACAGCCTCCAACACCCATACTCCCGTAGGTCAAAAGATAGGTAATTTCATGGACTATAAGCCTACGGTATTAACTTTTTGGCCAATCGCAGTTTTTCTCACAACTTTTCGATTTTTCTACAACAAACATTTTACAACGTTAGTTTTTGCCCTGTAGGCCTCAATAGCGGCACTTTTTGGTCTCAATTTTGTCATATTCGGAATCCTCGGACAATTTCACGTAAATAAGAAGTATTTGAGTTGTAAATTTGATTGGTAAAATTGCCATTTAGAATGAATTAAAATATTTTTTAACAATTTGTTGGATTAGGGGTAAAACAGGTTCTCGCCTACTTGATACAGCATTTGACGTATTGATCATAGGGTAAATAAGATCTATTTCTTTTTTCAAAAATGTTTTATTTAATTATTTTTTAAATCAAAATTACAATTCCAATACTTCTAATTTACGTGAAATTGTTCGAGGATTCCGAATATAACAAAATTGAGACCAAAAAGTGCCGCTATGGAGGCCAGCAGGGCAAAAACTAACGTTGTAAATTGTTTGTTGTAGAAAAATCGAAAAACTATGAGAAAAACTGCGATTGGCCAAAAAGTTAATACCATAGGCTTATAGTCCATGAAATTGCCTATTTTTTGACTTATAGGAGTATGAGTGTTGGAGGTTGTTGGAAAAAGATATTAAGGTTTTAAAAAAATCCATTTATGACAGTAATTTGCAAAAGCAAAGAGAAAAAGTCGAACTAATCCTGGATGTCTATGGCACATTTTGAAGTGCTTCAAAAGACCTTTCGAATGCATCTAAGAGAGTTGGAATTGATGAAGTTTTACGGAAATGCGAGCAATTTTATGATTTTTTTTATGTTTTTTTGACCTCAAACTTCAAAGCCCGTTTTACCCCACTTCCCTTTGTCGTAGAGGGCTCATATTTGGCATGAGTTCATCTCATGTATAGACAAACAAACCCTGAAAGTTTCATCCAAATCGGAGCACCTCGATACGACCTCTAGAACAAACCGAGCAGAATCTACAAATACTGCCTCTTAAGATTAAAAACTAGTTCAAATAACTAAGATAAACTAAGTGTTTATTAAAATAGCGTGGAAAATTTAATTTTGGTTTACATTTACATACTTTTTTGCAATTCCGTCGTGAAACTACTTACTTTTCCTGTCATATTCGAACGACGAAACGATCTACTTTTCTCAACAGAATCTAACAGAATCGAAAAATCTTCGATACATGCGTTGAGATGTTGTTCTGCTATTCAGTACTAAAATGGGTGCCGAAAAGTTGAACTTTTCATCGCTTGTATAAAAAAGTAATACTTTTCAATATTGCTTTGATTTTAAAGGTGACTTGACTTACCACATGGATATTTGAATTAAAATTCCTTTCTAAGGAAATTACAAAAAAATATATAAGCAAAAACCTAACAAATTTCGACCCTGAAATATTTCTACACAGAGTTGTTTCTTCTTTTACCGCCACTAGATCTCATTGCACATTTTTGAACTTAATTGTAGAGCTTGTCAAAATGAACTATTTTATACTTTAAAAACTTGGTGCCATCCTCACTATTTACCAAAAATAGGTGACATGATGAATTTGAACACAAATTTCATATATTTTTATTGGATCATGAAGTTTGACAGATCTTCAATGTTTAAGATCGTTACAAAGGTCTTTTGATTACCTGACTAATGATGTATAACATGCTGGGACTTGCGTAGTGTTTTGGCTAGTTTTCTAACATTTGAAAATTTGCGAAAACACATTTTTATACATAACTTTTGAACTACTTATCGAAACTTCAAAATTAAAATGAATAATGCAGTATGGGATCTTAAACCAAATCAAATGAGATCGGTTTGATGAAAATCGGTTGAGCCTGTTCAGCCAGTGCTGAGAAAACTCAAAACGAATTTAGTAAATTTTATAAAAAAAAACTAACTTAATCCTTAATGCGGTTGATGCCTTCCTCATTTTAAATATAAGTGGTTTGCCAGCTATTTTTTTAGATCCAGAAAAATAAGTACACAGATATAACTTAAGTGGTCATAACTCGAGACAGGGTTGCCAAATCATCAATGTTGTGGACTCGTTGGAAAGGGTTTTTGATTACCTAACCAACGATGTGTCGGATGATGAATCCAAACATCGTTTACATACATTTAAGTGAGATCCGGCTTCAACAGAGTACATAAATATCACTTAAGTGGTCATAACTCGAGACAGGGTTGCCAGATCTTCAATGTTGTGGACTCATTGGAAAGGTCTTTTGATTACCTAACCAACGATTGGTCGGATGATGGATCCGGACATCGTTTACATGCATTTAAGAGCGAGTCCACGAGCAAAGCATACCCATCTCGCATCGACCTCACCAATCTGCCTGAAATTTTCAGGGGTTGTTTGTACATATATAACTAGCATCTGGTAAAAATATGAGCACTCTAGGTCAACGGGAAGTGGGGCAAATCGGGACACAAAGTTTGATGGTTCAAAAACGTCAAAAATCTTAAAATGGCTATAACTTAGGCAAAATTCAATTTAATTTCAAAATTCAAAATGCATCTAAAAGGGCTTGAAAAATGCAACAAAATGCAGGGTAGAGCATCTCAATTGGTTATTTCTAAAGGGAGTTATTGGCATTTTAGTGAAAAAATAGCATAATTTTCAAACTCAAATAAAAAAGTGTTCCATCCAGATATCAACTCGGTTCGACCTGCAGCTTGTAGGGGACATCTGGGACTACCATCTGAGACTGAGAACGCTTTGGGTAAGGCAGTTCAACATATTAAATGGACACTTTTACTTTTAGTGATTTTTTTGGTTGTAAATTTTTGCTCGGGGGACCCCTTAGATCCCATTTTTTGGTGATAATTTTATCATATTCGTGTTCCTGAGACAATTTCACAATAGAAACATGTATAAAAATGTTCATTTTCATCCATTTTAACCCTTTAAAAAATAAAAGTTAAAAAAAATCTTCGATTCACATTTATTGAAAATCAAGTTCGTTTCCAAGGATACTAGATGACACCAGAAAAAAGCAGCTTCTCAATTTTTTTAACTTTTATTTTTTAAAGGGTTACAATGGATGAAAATACACATTTTTATACATGTTTCTATTGTAAAATTGTCTCAGGAACACGAATATGATAAAATTATCACCAAAAAATGGGATCTAAGGGGTCCTCCGAGCAAAAATTTACAACCAAAAAAATCACTAAAAGTAAAAGTGTCCATTTAATATGTTGAACTGCCTTACCCAAAACGGTCTCAGTCTCAGATGGTAGTCCCAGATGTCCCCTACAAGCTGCAGGTCGAACCGAGTTGATATCTGGATGGAACACTTTTTTATTTGAGTTTGAAAATTATGCTATTTTTTCACTAAAATGCCAATAACTCCCTTTAGAAATAACCAATTGAGATGCTCTACCCTGCATTTTGTTGCATTTTTCAAGCCCTTTTAGATGCATTTTGAATTTTGAAATTAAATTGAATTTTGCCTAAGTTATAGCCATTTTAAGATTTTTGACGTTTTTGAACCATCAAACTTTGTGTCCCGATTTGCCCCACTTCCCGTTGACCTAGAGTGCTCATATTTTTACCAGATGCTAGTTATATATGTACAAACAACCCCTGAAAATTTCAGGCAGATTGGTGAGGTCCAAACGACGTCCCATACAAAGGGGTATGCCCTGTTCGTGGACTCGCTCTTAAGTGAGATCCGGCTTCAAAAATGTATATAAATATCACTTAAGTGGTCATAACTCGAGACAGGGTTGCCAGATCTTCAATGTTTTGGGCTCGTTGGAAAGGTCTTTTGATTACCTAACCAACGATAAGTCGAATAATGGATCCGGACATCGTTTACATACATTTAAGTGAGATCCGGCTTCAAAAAAGTACAAAAATATCACTTAAGTGGCCATATCTCGAAACAGGGTAGCCAGATCTTCAATGTTTTGGACTCGTTGGAAAGGTCTCCCGATTACCTAACCAACGATGGGTCGGATGATGGATCCGGACATCGTTTACATGCATATAAATAGATCCGGATATATGTGAAAACACATTTTTATACATAACTTTTGAACTAGTTATCGAAACTTCAAACAATTCAATAGCGATGTATGGGACCATGAACCAAGTCGAATGCAACCGGTTTGATCAAAATCGGTTCAGCCAGTGCTGAGAAAACTCAGTGAGAATTTTGGTCACATACATACATACATACACACACACACACACACACACACACACACACACACACACACACACACACACACACACACACACACACACACACACACACACACACACACACACACATACACACACATACACACACACATACACACACACACACACACACACACACACACACACACACACACACACACACACACACACACATACACACACATACACACACATACACACACACATACACACACACACACACATACACACACAGACATTTGTTCAGTTTTCGATTCTGAGTCGGTATGTATACATGGAGGTGGGTCTTTGAGCTTTTAATAAAAAGTTCATGTTTAGAGCAGGATTATAGCCTTGCCTCAGTGAGGAAGGCAAAACGATTAAAATTTCTTTTTTTTCCAATTAAGATAAAATGAGTTAAACAAAAAAGACCTGCGAGATATTTTCAGCAAATCGACGTTGTCGTGCCATCTTGTCGCACGTCACTTTTTGACTTTCCAAGAAAAATGTTTTTTAATGTTTGACCATGAATACCGAAAATATAGAGCACGCAATTTTTGAATCAAGACTAACATTTTAAAAAGGGTCAAACATTCAATATAAGGAACTAACGAACTAATGTGCGCTTATTTTAAAAAATGAAAAAGTGAGACTATATTAAAAAAAAAAGATACCTAAAAATCGGAGTTCGGAAACTCACTCACGATTTACTCAACCATGAGGAAAAACTAAGTTACCTGCGAGTAAATTAATCATCCTTCTCAGTGAGTGTGAGGGCCTTCCTCATTTACTCACAAAGAAGGCTTTGAGCGCTCATGAGGGCTATTTTAGAAAACAAATTTCGAGATGTCAAACTGTACATCGGTAATTTTCTTGTTCACTCAACAGCGAAAAAGTAGTCCTGATGGTAGAGACGCAGTGCTATCAATTAGAAGTTTTTTTTATCACAGTGGTTCAAATCCTGATTTTAATCTTTTTGTTTTTGTTCAGCGAGTTTAATTTTTTTTAATCACAAAGTTTGTTGTCAGGTCCCAGCTGTCCTACCGACGGATTGGTCGGAGGTTGTTTAGACGGAGGATGCCTCTGCGGGTGGATTTTAACAGCTCTACCAGCAGTGGATGGCCGTGTTGCTGAGGTAAGTGGCCACTCCCGGTCGTCGACAGTTGTACAAATGTGTTTTGGTTAAGAATCGGGACATGCCAGAGAAGTTGCAGTAGCCACCGGTGTCTTTGGCTTGGAGGTTCACTGAAAACTAAAAAAGGGCGATCCAGTGCTTTGGACAGCTTTAGGCTAGGGCCACCGGCGGCCGCTGAGGCTCCATTGGGTTCTTAGTATTGGTAGAACTGTCAGCGACTGAGAGTGGCCACAGTTGCACAGCTGTCGAAGGGAGTGACCATTACCCACAGCAACACGGCCATCTTCTTTTGGTATGGCTGTCAACATCCACCCGCAGTGACAAAAGTTAAATAAAAAATCACCAAAAATATTTTTACCGTGTATCATTTTTTTTCAGTGTAGTCTATATCCATACCTACAACTTTGCCGAAGACACCAAATCGATCAAAAATTTCCTTCAAAAGATACAGATTTTTTTAATTTTCATACATCGTTTTTGCATGGACAGCTGCCAAATTTGTATGGAAAATTATATGGACAAACTAATGATGCAAAATGGCTTCTTTGGGCATACCGAAGGCACCAAAAAAGTTTCATTAAAAAAAATACAAAAAAAAATCGTATCACCGATATCTGAGAGAACTGCTCATATTTTAATGCCAGATTTGTAAAAAATATCCCACGGTGTACTTTTTCATGTAATTACGGAAAAAAATACAGCAAGATAAAGAGAGCCTTTTTCTCGACATCTTGAGAACTGAATCGACATATTTCATTAGGGGATCTATTGTAACTTACTCATCAATATAAAAATAGTGGTTTTGCACAACTCTAGTCTGGCACAAGCTCAAACGTCTGTGTTACACAGACAAATCTGTGCATCTGGCATCCTTGGATAATGGTCATAGGGGAGCAGGGATGCCACATGGTTTTTAAAAATGTCTGTACAAAAGTCCTTGTATGTCTGTGCATTTGTCTAAAATTCAAATAAATCAATTTACAGTCATACGATCCATCAGAAATTGCGTTTTTAAACATTAGAAGACTAGCAAAAATGTTTCGGTTGATATTTTTACAAAATATTAATTTAATGAAGTTTTTGAAAAGTCCTCAAAAAATTTCTGACACAAGCTCAAATGTCTGTGAAACACAGACAAATCTGTGGATCTAGCATCCTTGTAGGGGATGCTTCCCCAAAGTTATACAATAGCATAAAATACAAAAATTCAAATCTTTTAAAAACAGACAATTTTCAGAAGAACTGCTCTGAAATTTATTTCCCGGGTGATTTTATAACGTTTCCTTATTACGGACGGCAACAACGCATGAACCTACAATTTTTTTAAGCTCTTCGTTCCCATCTGACCTGCTGACAAGGCGTTCGCACGCAAATCGAACCTTACCAATCGTCGTCAACAAAAACAACCACTAATTGTTACGCCTGCCAGCAGTCAGTCCGTCATAAACTATTCAACTACAGCCGGGACCAACCAATTTGTTCTAGCTTAGGTCTTCGTCTAACACCTCACCGGTTCGTGTAGCTCTAATTAGTTATCGATTTCCCTTCCCTCCCACCTTTTCCCTACTCTGTCTAGTCAAAGAGGCTCACCTGTAGCTCCTGTCCCTGGCAGCCAAGGCTCATCACATCGATCGAGGTCCGGTTGACGGCCAGCATGAGCGTGTACACCGGGAAGCACTTGACCCGCGGGTGGAACCACTCCGTCTCCTCGTCCAGCACGCTGTTGATGCGCACCTCGCTGTCGTCGTCGTGGTGGAGGGTGACCTAAAAATAAGGGCAGATTTTAGTTGATGAATTCCAAAACAGCAAAACAGAAGACTTACCTCCTTGGGATACGTGTTGGGCGAAAGGCACGCGTGGATGACCTGCACGTTCGGCCGGAAGGCGTTCTGCTTGCGCAGCGAAAAGTACTTGCGCGGGTCCGGTTCCACCAGGTAGCCGCCCCAGTTCATCGTCTCCGCCAGCCACGGTGCCGTCATCATGGACTCGCTGATACCGGTCAGCGACTGGAAGAACGTCCCGAAGCGCTTCTTACCGAGCAGATCCGACACAAAGTGCGCCATCTCGGGCGTCAGCTCGTGCCGGTTGGTGAAGTTCAGATGCTCGACCGGGGCGTTCGCGTTACGCATGAACGTCATCGGGTACTTCTTCATGTGGATGTCCCGCACGTACTTGACCAGGGCCGGGTTGTCTTGGGGGACGCCCATCAGGTCGTAGTCGCGGGACATGTTCAGCCGGAACTGCTGGTGGCGGATTTCTGGAAGGAGGAGGGAAGAAAGAAATGTTAGAAAGTTTTGATTTAACTTTCCTGAACTTTCTAAACAGTCAGTCCGAAGACAATTAGGGGAATTTTCGTATATTTGGCAGTTTAAGGACTCGATCCTATTCCCAATCGGTCTTGTCTGAATGATGCTGGATAATCTGGAGTGTTCTTTAAAATGTACTAAAACCAAGTACAGTCATCCCTCATATTCGGAACAGTTTACAGATCTGCCAATGTTCAACTAATCATAGAAAATCGATAATTGAACATAATAATTTGCTTTTTCCTTCATGTGAAAGCGTTCCTTGCGATATTCCGATTGATGTATAGACCGGCTGTACATTTTACGTTTTATATCAAGTTTTTAAAGAAAAACATTGACCCTTGAAATCCACAAATTTGGAACACTTTTTTCTTAAAATGTAAACAAGCTTTTTTATCTCTCCAGGAGTACATATTTTTTACAAAAAAATTACTTCAAACTCTGAAACCAATAAAACTCCAGCTTAGTGATGCTTTAAACATGGTCTGATAACTTTTTTGTGAAAATATCAATTGAATTCAGGTGTTCCACAATTGTGGGAGGCCGAGCTCCTGTGGTCTATTGGTTACAGGTTTCGTTTGATAAACGGAAGGTCGTGGTTTGAAACCCACATGGCTTGGCACCACCTTTCCTCGTACTTTTCACATGTTTCGAGGACCGGCTGTGCTCTGTATATTTGCATCTGCGGAGTGCGCTGGGCCCAACCGCAAAATGTGCTTGGAGGGACAAAAAAAACTGCTTAGCAAGAGTCCCGGGCTTTTGGGATTTCACTGGGAACACATCCTAAGTAGCGTAATAAAAAAGTGCACTTCAGTTCTAGCGACACATATGGAAAGTACAACAGCACAGAGGAAAGGAAAAATGTTACGGCGTGTGGACAGATCAACACACTTGCTCAACAATAGCGCGTGTGCTTTGTTCCCCAAATGCCCAAGAACAGCAAATTGGCAGCCTCTGCAGATCTAAAAATAGATCAGCAGGTCGACAATAGATCAAATAAATGGTCGCAGTGGACTTATGGCAATCAAACTAAAAAAAAACAATTGTGGGAGGCACAACAACATCCCACAAATATAGAACAGGCAATTTGGAGGCAGTGTTTTGCTGCTCTGGATAAAATAGTCTTGAAATGAGATTTTTGTTCAAAAAGTACTATTTTAACTAGTGAAATAGCGAGAGAATGTCCAAATAAAGGTCCTAAAAAAAAGCAGGGATAACAGAAAAGTTGCATTTTTCATCCTATTATCAAATTAACACAAAAGTGTTCCGAATTTGTGGGTGTTCCGAATATGTGGGATGACTGTACATCAACCAGTAGAGGAACTTTTTGTGAACATTTCTGTTTAATTTGATATTTATTAAAAGTTATTCTCAGTCGGAAAAGGCGTACCTTATGAAGTTCTGATTTTCTGCAGACGCTTCACAGGTTGATAGCAAGTCGACATTTACTTGCTATCGAGTTCAGAAATTGATTTAAGTTGAACAGAAGTGTTGTAAACGCTCCGAAAAACTGGCGTCCTGTTTCACCTTAAACAACAAATTTTTTGTTTTTTTTTGTGTATTTTGTAAGAAAACACATCAATGTTGTGGAAATCTATCACCGTTTTGGCATCGTTTGTCACCGACAAAGGATACATATTCATCAAAATAGAGTTCAAATGAGCACTCACCGAGAGAATCCAATATTGAGCCGTCAAAATCGAGAAATGAAATTTTTTACCATAAATAACATGTAAAAGTCTTATTTTTTTCATTAAATTGTGTTTATACATCTTGAAGTTGAAGGTAAATTGATGGTGGGAAAGCTACCAGAGTCTTTGAATTTTGTTTTTAAAGATATCGGAAAAGTTTCCTAAGATTTTATTTTTTAAAGTGTTGTTTAAAAACAAATCTGTTTTTCTTTTTTAAAAAAGGTCCAATAAACAAAATTTCCATTATCAACAATTTGGATATTTTTGAATACGACTGACTCAGGGCGATTACAAAAAACATCAAAAAGCAAAAACTGATCATTTTGTTAACTAGAATTAAAAATTTCGCCATGAGTCAGGGGTATTCAAAGACATTCAAAAAGCTAAAAAATAAAATTTTGTTTATTGGACATTTTCAAAAATAAGCTCCTAAAATGCTCAATGACAATCAATTTGTCTTTCGGTCATTGCACGGTGTGATTTGTTTACATTTTTTCGAATCCACCTGCAAACGTCAAACAGTAACATTTGAAAAGGGCGCATAAGCATTTTGACAGCTGAGTAGTTCTCTCAGATTACGGTCATTCGATTTTGGTCATTCGACTTTTTAGTGCCTACGGTATGCCAAAAGAAGCCATTTTGCATCATTAGTTTGTCCATATAATTTTCCATACAAATTTAGTAGCTATCCATACAAAAATGATGTATGAAAATTCAAAAATCTGTATCTTTTGAAAAAATTTTTTGATCGATTTGAAGTCTTCGGCAAAGTTGTAGGTATAGATACGGACTACACTGAAAAAAATGATACACGGTAAAAAATTGGTGACTTTTTGTTTATTTTATTTGCAAAAAACACTATTTTTTATAAATATTTGCTTTAGAGGACATAAAATGCCAACTTTTCAGAAATTTGCAGAATGGGCAAAAAATCTTTGACCGAGTTCTGCATTCTTAATCAATACTGATTTTTTTTTTCAAAAAATCGAAATATTGGTCGCAAAAAATTTCAACTTCATTTTTTTATGTAAAATCAAATTTGCTATCAAAAAGTACTTTAATTTTAATTTTTAAACCAAGACTAACATTTTAAAAGGGCGTAATATTGAATTTTTGACCCTTTCAAAATGTTCGTTTTGATTTTAAACGTTTAAAAATATATTTTTTAAAAGGCCGGAAAATTTCACGAATTTTTCATATTTTAACATTGTAAATCGGACCATTAGTTGCCGAGGTATCGACGTTGGAAAATGGTGGGTTATTTGAGTGAGACTTGGAAAACATCAATTTTCATGTTTTTAAACCTTTGCATGGCAATATCTCAGTTGCTGGGGGGGGGGGTCGTATCAACAAAGTTCAAAAAAGCTAAATATAGAAAATTTTCTCAGCTTTTCAAAAATATTTTTTTCAGAAACGGGCAAACATGTGTACTAATTTTAAAAAATGAAAAACTGCGATTATTTTCAAAAAAGTTACCCTAAAAACGGCCTTAACTTGAAAACCGTGCCTCTTATCAAAATTTCACTAAAGTACTTTTACATCGATTTTACATCGATTTTTGCGACCAATATTTCGATTTTTTGAAAAAATCGGTATGAAATAAAAAAAATCATAACTCGGTCAAAGATTATTTGCACAACCTGGAAATTTCTGAAAAGTTGGCATTTGATGTCCTCTAAAACATATCAACACCCAGAACTGGGCATCGGCATACGAGAGGATAAAGAGCACGATTCGGTAGTAAAATGGTACTGTGAGCGGACGGAGAGGATAAATCCCGAAATTACCGAGAGTACTTTACCCATGGTTCATTTTCCAAAAAAGTTCATCTATCAAAAAAATCAAGTACCGGTACCGAGACTCGAACCCAAGACCTTCGGCATATTGAACCGTGCCTTTGCCGTATGGGCCACCATGGTTCGGTGACAAAGTGGCGGTCGTTTGTCCATATAAGCCACTCAAAGGATGAACTGTTCCAATGAACGAATGAACACGCGAGAGGACTATACTCTCGCAATATAGCACTTTCCTCACGTTTCTTTTAGTGAGGACTATCCCCTCGTTCTTTAACTTTGGGTGAAGAAATTAAAAATAGTGTTTTTTTGCAAATCAAGTTTTAATGGCAAAAAGTTAAATAAAAAATCACCAAAAAAATTTTTACCGTGTATCATTTTTTTAAGTGTAGTCCGTATTCATACCTACAACTTTGCCGAAGACACCAATTCGATCAAATAATTCCTTCAAAAGATACAGATTTTTGAATTTTCATACATCAGCCAAATTTGTATGGATGGACAAACTAATGATGCAAAATGGCTTCTTTGGGCATACCGAAGGCACCAAAAAAGTTTCAGTCGGATTAAAAAATTCAAAAATTTAAATTCTAACAAAAATACCGATTTCGTAGAGAATGGCTCAGCTGGTATTATTTTGCAATTTCCCAGTGATCGGAAAACTATTCAACAAAATCCACAGTGTTGAAATGTAGCTGGGGAGGCCACCTATTGTTTTTCACTTCGAGTTTTATGAAATAGTTACCTGTTATCTCGGAATATGCAAAACAGTTCCAGCTGTCAAAATGCTAATCCGCCCTTTTCAAATGTTGCTCCAGGCATCGTGCAGCAAATAAAAACAAACGAATGTCAAACTAAAGTTCAATGTCGCAAAGTTAAAAGAGAAATTGAAAATATTGACAAATGATGGCCATTTTTGCGAAAAATACAATCCAAGAGTCCGTCGAGGATCGACAACCAGATAATTGACTGTATTCAACAATACTTGAAAAATGCAAATTATCTTCAATCAAATGTTGGTCATAGATCCAATTGAAGTCTAGCAAGAGAAAAAAAATCAACCTATCTAGTTGTCCTACTCTTGTTCCTGCCCAAGAAATCCGAACCAATCACGTGTCACGTGGGCATCACACGAGTGTAGTCGTGGGCGATAGCAGGGCAAGAAAATTGTATAATTATACGAAAGCTACTTTTAGCTGCCCGCTGATGCAAAATTGTAGTGCAATTTCCTGCACCTAATTGCACCATTTACTCTCGGCAAAGAGTGTAATTTTTCAGACTGCAAAACTTTTGCAGTTTTTGGAAGCGTAGTAAGTTTAGATTTTTACAAAACTGCTGCAGAGCAACTGCACCATGCACCAGATAGTTCGGATCTTGGAGTTCCCGAACCAAGGCCATTAATCTGACCGTTATCGTCCTATTTCTGTCCCGCCAACAGCTTCTCAGTTTATGTGGGTGCTGGTGGCGAACGTCGATTAGCAGCGGCACGGTTTGCCCCGATGTCATTTATTGAGGTTAGATTAACACTTTAGATACGCGTTGCCCTGTGGCTGCCTCAGCAGAGCTAACTCTAATGATGGTGGAGGGAGTTTGCTGTAATGTGGTCACATTATTATTCAATTCAGCATCCAATTGATGGCCCGTTGACACGGAACCGATCGGGTTGGGGTTCTTGGGTATTTTATTAGGAAACACTGCGGCAAGGAATAAATCATCCAGCAATGACCAACGAACTGAAGTTGTATAAACGAGGCATAGTGACAGTGCGTAAAACATAAACTAAAGTCTGAAAAGAAATTCCAATGTTTTTATTTAGCTATGTTGAAATAAATTTCCACTCAAGAAGCTATTACACTATCGCAATTAAACTCGCATTTTTCGTGTTTGAAAACTTGCCAAACTCGCAACAAGGTAAAATGTATGCAGGTTGACGTTTGTACAAACATATCCAGGCAAACAAACAAAGCAGGCAAACTTGCAAACTGTCAAGTGCGAGTTTTTTATTTGTTTTCCGTAGTTTCAACTTTTTTAATAAAATCATGTAAAACAACAAATAACAACTTACCCCACCACAGTTTCACGCTCTAAACGGTACAACAAAACGGGAAAAGAGTTTGCTCGGGATTCGCCACCGATGTGTTTTCCTTCAAGTTGGAAATTCAATCAGTTCTGCTGAATGTTTCAGAATGTCAGAAGTCTGCGTTCGCGTCAATTTGTTACGCCACTCTTTTCAATCTTTTCAATATACTATTTCCATTGGGGTACCCCTCGGTCGTCGTCCAACCTGACCTTCCAGCAAACTCACTGCCAACTAATCAGAGAGCCCCGGAAAGAATGCCGAAGAGTGTCTAATTAACCGAAGGGCAGAACTAACACTTGTTGTTTCTCTTTCCCCTGGTCTGGCTCCACTAGAAGGGCTCCAGCGAAAATTACACCCAAAATTTGACCCCGATAACCGCAGAGGTGGAAACAAACATCGTTACAACGGGAGGCGTGGTTAAGATTTCGAGACTGGGCAAACTGGGCCAGAACATATAATTTTGTAACAAGCAGGGATACGGTATTTAAATTAATTTATTGGGGCTTCTTTCCGCTTGGTGTGGACTCCGTGGCTGAGTTGTAACATTGAACCTTGGAACACGAAACCGACCTGGAGGAAATCTTAAGGCCACGGGAAGTGATTCACTGAATAAAAATATTACTAAAATCTGATCTCCAATATTATTCCATAAAGTCGCCATCAAAGGTCCTGATATTTAGTTCAACTCATCAGAAATCACTAACTCATCGCCGATCAAATCGCTTGAATCATCGAGCCGCAACCGCAATCGTGAGCTACTACGATTCGCAAGCAGCCAACTCAACGAACCTACTCCGTTTGCCGGCGATTCTCACACTAGACCATGCACAGGGAGAAGCGAAGCCACTTTTTTCAGGGGATAAGAGAATCCTGATATTTAGTTCAACGAATCAGAAATCACTAGCTCATCGCCGATCAAATCGCTTGAATCATCGAGCCGCAACCGCAATCGTGAGCTACTACGATTCGCAAGCAGCCAACTTGACGAGCCTACTCCGTTTGCCGGCGATTCTCACACTAGACCATGCACAGGGAGAAGCGAAGCCACTTTTTTCAGGGGATAAGAGAAAATCTCCAAGTTTCGCTTGGAGTTGAACGGTTTTTGGTGAAGGTATTAGGATACGCTCTTAAAAAGCTTTGCTGTAAAAAAGTTTTTGAAGCTATCTCAAAAATGTTTAAATATTTTTGAAAGCATTGGATCATGAGAAATTTCAGGATTAAAAACGATAATTAATATATGAAGAAGGTCTGAGCTAACATGCGAATTTAGATACTTTGCGTTCAGCAATTGTCAAATGACCCCAGCACACACTTTTCCACATGAAACAGCTGGAGCTGAGGTGATACGTACTAGTTGGTCCACTCTCTTCCCTTACCCAGTGCAGAGCGAGTTTTGCTCCAGTTGCTGAAGTGAGATCGGACGGACGGACTGCCGGAGTTGATGGTCAGGTGAAATGACATGGCATAATGTGGCGTGGCGCGAGCCACAACACAGCAGTGGCCAGTAGGCAGACAATCGAAATGGAACAAGCCATTGATTGATTGTTTAATGATGTGTCGGGTCGGACAGATTACGGCGAAAAGGGGTTGGGGTGCCACCAGGTTCAAGGTGAAGGGCCTCGAAATTTAAAAATCAATTTAATTCAATGCTTTTTTTCTTCTGTGATTTAAATATATCAACAAAAAATGATTGATCAAAATTTTAAAGTTTCAACTGAATTCATTTATACATTTTATTCAAATACTTTTTCCCCATCTCTGTATTTTAAAATTAACATTAACCCAATTAGTAAACTTTTTGAACTGCTTGTGGTTAGTTTTGTTGCTTCAGTTTGATGTGGTTTTGAATCATTTCTCAATGCATGCTTCGAACGATGTCCCCTGAACCCGGATATGTAGTGCTACCTTTCATCCATCCGGCCTCAATTTCGAAGGCCGTTTTTTTCTTCTTTTCGCACACTCAGCAGTTTATCACCCCATTCAATAGATTGTAACAGGTATCACAGACCTAAAAGACTTATCAAATACTGAAACCACATCAAATAATTCGTTAAAAAACAAAATTACTCAAAAATGAGTAGAACAGTAACTGTCAGATTGTGATTATATCTTATAATTTAGTAATTTGTTAGATACAAACAAAATCTGACAGATGCTGTTTCACTCATTATTGAGTAAATTTGGTTTTGACAGATTTTGGGAGTTATAACTGTTCTAATAAAAACATTTAGTATTTTAATCAAACTTATCTGATTTAATACCAACTATTCTGTAATCTGTGACAAAACCTACCAACACCACTGCCGTTTTACGGCGATATGATGTATACGCCATTGAGGTGATTTTGCTGTAGACACGATTTTCTGTTTTTGTTAATTTTTTCAATTTAAAATGACTAATTTGAGGTCTGCTCTGCAGAAACTGTTAAAAAGTACAATAAAAATGTGGCCCCTACAAAATTTCTTGTTTTTTTCTATTCTTTACGATTTTAAACCACAAACATCATTTGGCCGTAAAAATAGCAATAAAAAATCACTACTTTTCCTGCCCAATGATGTATGTATACATTGCTCGATCAAAGCTGGCTTTATTTTTTGTGCCAGCTATTTTGATAGCTGAGTGGATCCCGTAATGCATTGTCCACGTGGATACTTTAAGGGGGGGGAGGTATTAGGGAGCGTTCTTTTATTACGTAACGCAGTTGGGGGGAGGGGGGTCGGATGCCGTGTTACGCTCCATACAAAATTTTTAAAATTTGTATGGAAATTTTGTTACGAGGGGGGGGGGGTCTAAAAATCCGATTTTTTGCGTTACGTAATAAAATAACGCTCCCTTAGCGATTGTCTATGCTCCATAAACACATTTTTTGCATGAACAATTGTCAGCAAGGGAGGTGGGTGAGTCTAGAATTTTCAAAAAAGTGTCTACGTGGATGTGGATAAGGTGTCATCCATTGAGTACGTCACATTAATATCAGCCAAAATTTACTGCACCCCCCTTTGTCACGATTTCCCTATGCTTTTAACACGCAATGTCGCGCTTGCTCAAAACCCCCCTCTTCCCTCAGAACGTGACGTACTTTATGGATGACGCCTAATGGACGTCCCCTGAAGAATTAAATTGAAATAATGTATTAAAATATTGCCCAGTCTTGATTTGGTCCCAAAAACTTCAAATCAACATTCAAACAGTATTGAATTTGACTTCTATCAATTGTATACATAGGGTAGGGTAGTCATCAATGAGACACTTTTGGTTTTCAACTTTCAACGATTTTTCTAATTTTTTCATCAGCATGTCTTAAAGAGCTTTTAGTTGCATTATCTTTCTTTTAATGTGCTCTATCATTGACCAAAATATGAGATCGATCCGACATCTACAGCCAGAGTTATTCAACTGTCTCATTGTAGACGCACTTGGCAGGAACAATGAGACAGCGGGGGAACAATGAGACACTCTACGAAAATCAAAATTTTTCTAGTAAAACATCATGTTTTTGTATTGTTCCATTGCAGGTGACTTGCCTTGAACATTTTAGAGCAATTTTGCCAACATTAAACTTTTAATATAAAAAGTTACACTAAAAAGTATTTAATTTTTGTAAAATCCATATATTAATACCAAATAACTTTGTATTTTTGGTTAAATGAAGTTTAAATTCTATAAATATGCCAAAAATCACTTTTAATTCATGTTTTGAAAGATTTCCATCGATTTTGAAAAGTTTATTAAAGAAAAATCAAAGTGTCTCATTGTTACCCATGGGCTGAAATGAGTGGGGAACAATGAGACAGCCCTGGATTCTGGGTACATTCTAAATTTTGGCCAAATCTAATGAAAGGACATTGTAGCCCAACTTAATCCCTATGGAACGTCGAAAGAAATTTAAAGAAATATTAGTTTTGGTGTAAATGGCAGGCTACGAGCGAAAAAGTATTTTTTGTCCATAATTTACTTTTACACTCCAGAATCAAACACTTATGAATAACTTTTCAAGGGAGCGTCCATAACCAAAGCCACTAATATGGCAGACGTGTATCCGGTAGACACACCTTTCCCCCAAATATGAGCCTGATTGGTTGAAACTACGACTTGTGAGAGCCATTTTATCATTGTTCCCCGTGTCTCATTGATGACTACTCTACCCTACATCATGATGAGTAAAATTGGCGTATACATCATTGTTTGTTTGCTTAATAAAATGGGCCCCAGAGCAGTTTTTTGAAAATTTCTTTCGTCAGGAGGTAGCTTATAAGATACTTTATCAGACTGTACAATAAAATTGAAAATGTCCAAAATGGCGTATACATCATATCGCCGTAAAACGGCAGACCATCTCCCTAACACAAACCGCAAAGCCTCATACCATTATATTATGCTCACTGAAAACCGCGGAAAACAAAAACAAGACCAACAACACGCCAAAAACCACAACTGTTGGATCGTCCCCATCCACGTTGTAGCGCTCAGGTTTCCTAACCGAGGTCGCGCATTTTGGGGGTCTCCCCGGGGCCGCCGCCACCCCAAGCCGACCCGTTGTGTGGCAGGTTCATAAAAATGATGACCGCAAAAGAAGGCCAACCAGAAACCACAACTTGTTGTTGTTTTGTTTTGATTAATCACCCTAAAGGTGAGCATTTTTGTGGAAAATCGAAGCTTGCCATAAAATTATCCATTATGGCACATTTGACAGCTGCACAGTAAGCAGACACGCTCACCCAAAGCAACTAAAAATTGTAATTTATCATGTTCACGATTACAAAACGATTCCGCCGTCCCAACAACACTCGAGCGCTCAAAACAACCTGATGAAGGGAAAGATAAAATGCTTAACACCGGTAGTGGATTATCTTACCGGGAATCGTCCGTCCGTCCTCAGCGTTCCCGTAACCTCTGCGTTCGGCAAGCTGGCGTCAAAGTTTCGTTGATTTGTTTTCTTCTCCCACTTTTTGTCCATTCAAATTTTCTGATTAGGGTTTTGTTTCGCCACAGTTTAAATCACGAATTTGGCTTATGGCGGGAAATGAGAATTCAAGCCTTGGAGCTTGCCATAATGGTGGTGGCGACGAAGCAAGCTGACAGTCGCTTGAGATTTTATAGCAAACCGCCTGCCATAATGGCTTCCGGTGGCGCTCTCGGGATTCAATTTCGAGACCAAAATTACAGTTTACGGCTGCGGATCACGTTCCAACCATCGGACTGATTAATTAAGCAATTTTGGCTAGGTCTCGCCAGTCATTCCAGCTTTCCTATTTAGGGAGACGGGGCATAAACGCGATGATTGTTAAATTATTCATCACTCAGTCGTGATGCAGTCTAGTGAAAAAGATTTTCAGATCCATTTTACAGTTTGGTGAAACAAAAAAAACCTAAAATTTTATGTACAAGTTCAACGTTTTCCTGAGTTGGGATGATTTTCTAACCTTGTTAAAGTTTCAAAAATACTTCAAATCTTCTTTTAGTTAAAATAATTATTGACATAATTTTTTATCAAAACTTTGTATGACATGTGGCAAAAATGTACTTATAAATTACCCATAAGATGAATTTTACATTAAATTAATTCCTGACATATGATTAATTTCAATTAAGTTTTTGCATGCAACTGACTGTAACTGCTCTCAATTCAATGACCTTTCGGACGAAAAACTACGCGTCCCGTAGACGTTTGTCGTATAAGTCGTAAGTGCACTGCCCTGAGGTGCACGGTTCATCGCAAACACACAAACACAAAAGTTCAACAACAACAAAAACGAAAAACATCGCGAAAAAAGAGGGAACAAAGGTCCACATAAAGCACCTTTCATAAGCAGTATTATGAGTGTAAGTAACTTTAAACTGAACCGGAAGGAGGTTCTGCAATAACAACAAAAAGTTTCCGAACGAAACTCGCGCCGTGTGACGACAAATGAAGTCGTCGTCATTCGTCGAACGTCTTTTTGTTGCTACTTAATTTTATTTTAATTTTTTTGTTTGTTTGCAAAGAATAGCCGAACCGGGAGTTTGAGCGGAAACGTACACACTTATACAGAACTGAGAACAAAAACATAGAGAGCGGGGCAAAAAAAAACCTTAAGGTGTACTCTCAGCGCAGCATTATTTGTCCGGAGGAGGCTTCATAAATTTTTGGCTTGTCCGAAGAACAGAACAAAAACAATTCACACACGGTGACGGTACGGTGCACACTCTGCACAACTGAAATAAATGTATTAGCATACAGCAGCATAAAGAGTCCGGTGTGTAGAGTAGCGAGTCGAATAGATTAGTTCTTTTTTTGGCGTGTGGGAGTGAAACGTCAGAAAAAAGGTTCAATACAGCTGTCAATGGGAGGAAGAAACTCGTAAGAGGTACAATGAGTTCTGACAGTGATACTTCAATGGGTTCTCGATGACGGGAGGTCTGTAAAGTAACAGAAATGGGTCAAGATCCCGCATAACTAAATATTAATGGTGAAATTGTCGAAATCATATGGAAATAATTTCTGGTAATGTTACCATTTGTGATACCATTTGTTACACTTATCTTGACAAAGTCAAATGGTTGATTTTTATTGCAATTAAACGAACGATAACTATTTGTCATATGATTAGGAAGGTTCGAAACATATATCTCAATACGAACTGATCATAAATATAAGATTCTGTGAATATTTTGGTTTTTAGTACATTTCAACAGAACGTGTAGAAGAAAATTTGATAAAATGATATTGCCTGGTTTTAAGCAACAAATTGTCCACGCTCCATATAAAAAAGTTTTTTTGTATGTACAGTATGTAAAAAAAGTATTTACACCCCTTGGGCACTATGCACATTTTGTGATGAAACATGTAAAAAATTTAAAGTTTGACAGAAACCTAGTACTACGTTTTGTTCAAAAACTCATGCCAAACATTTTGCTACAAAAAGCTCATGAAAAGATGATTTCTATAAAAAGTTATATAACAAATACTATTACGAAAATAAAAAAGGCGCAAAAAAAGTATGTACACCTTTCAAAAAATTAACATAAATAATGTTATTTGTTGACAAATCACCATAAATCCAGTCTCCCAACTCCAAATAGGCATCCGACTGATTAAAAAAATAATTTGGATTGAATATAATGTTTACTAACTACTTAGTATAAAAGTTTATATAACTCTGGAAATTCTATATAAAACTTATCTAAACTTAATTTTGCAAACTTTTAATTTAACTAAATGTCAATATATTACCATATAATTGCTAAATAAACATTTTGGAGAGGGTATAACACCGTTTTGGGGGTATTTGTATCGATAGAATAGATTTTTCGTTGGAATTTCGTACCAACCCGGAATTACGTCGTAAGAAAATCCGCCGGCATCCGAACCGGTCCACGATTCACAAGTCAACCTATGTGGAATCGGAAAGGGCATAAAATTTCCGATCTTTTGATACCCAAACATCTACGTTTTCTTTAAAACCTACGTTTTTAAATACCTGGGCAAAAAGTAAGTTTGATCCACGAGAACAAAAATTACGAAATTCCATACATTTTTGGCAGGTTGCTCAAACGAAACCATAACAACGCAGATGTTTTTGGCAATCTCAAGTTCTTGTTTATTATTAGCAAATATATTAATTTATCTTTCTTGAAAATTTATCACGATAGCCATTTCAGTAATTCAGTAATCATCACTTTTGCTGAAATTCGGCAATGATCAAAAATATTGCTAAAAAATCAGTAACTACATATCTGACAAACTTAAATGTCAATTATGACTTATTGTGTGGATGCTGCTGATCGAAAATTCTTTTTCAAATGTGTTGTGTTTTGTGTTTTGTGTTATGATCTTTAGAATCAAAGGTATTGTGGATTTAGTTGGTAGCTGCATTTTTTGGCATCTTCTCACGGTCAATGGAAACGGTCGTGGATAGACCTAGGTGTTCTCAATTGGAGTGAAAAAGTTCAAGTTATAGAAACAATATGGATAATTTATTTTTATTTTTAATCACTTCTCCGACATTAGGAATAGCTGTTTGAACATGCTTGCAAATTTTTTATTC